>NC_052505.1:64428784-64450829 GCF_014356525.2 Nilaparvata lugens
ATGGTGTAGTGAGTAGACGGGGAGATTTCCAGGGTAGTCAGTGCTGATTTTTGAGGGTAGTAATGTAAGTCGGGAATATTCCCATTGGGAAGAAACTTATGATTGGGTAATATTTCTCTGCCCAAGAAACCATGGGAATAAATCGCATTAAAATAGTTTATATTATTTATCAATTTCAATCACATTTGACAATCATAATAAATAAATCATCCATTCAAAAAAGCAGTGTAAATAGCTCACAAGTTACATCAATTTTTATATAATTTGGCTAGACTTTACGTTCAGTGAACCAGTGATCACCTATATCGATGAATTAAGTTGGGTTAGTTAGATAGTATTAATTAAATACTATCGATTTTACTGATTCAATTAAAGCAAAGCGTCCCCTTCTTTATCCTTTATCATAATAAGTATATCATGAAAATGATAGGGAGAGGCAAAATAAGGTAACCCTGTGCTGTTCCTCTCCCAAATTTGGATAAAGTTACACATAGTCCGAAATATGTCAAGTCTTGTAGTTCTTCACTTCACAAAATTTTCAGCCCTAAAATATTTTCAAATTTAGATGCTTCAAAACCAAGCCTTCGTAGAACGAATATTACACATTATTATCACAAAAAATGAAATATTCACATACTACAGTAGTGAAATTTTCATACTTACTTCATACTTCTGTCCTTCGTCATTGACCAGCTTCCTGGATGGACGGCGTCATTTATATTCAGACCTAATTTGGTCGTCGTTGATTGTAAAAATTTTTACAAAACTTGTCAAACATTAACGTTTTTTAAAAATTAAAAATAGATCGAGATGGTCGATCGGATTCTAAGTCACTTGAATCAAATTAAAGACTTGTCGGCCTCAAAGTATTCAGCCACAGAGTAGAATGGCATCCCACGCAGCCAGGCTCTGATCCTTCCACCAAACTGCTGTCATCCAGATCCCTCACCATGTCCGGCAGCGCATTGAAGATCTTCTGTGCCAGTACAGGGAAACAGTCTCTTTTCTTGTTCAATCTGCAGAAGGGTACATCAATTTTTGCTTTCCCTCTGGTATTATACAAATGCTTATCGGCTCTTCTTGTCATTGAGTGATAATGACTTTTTATGTGTAGCAAGGAGAGCAGAATATACTGGTTGAACACCGTATAGATACCCAGTCTGATGAAGATCGGCCGACAGTGATCAAGGTATCCGGCTGAGTCCAAAATTCTTAAGAAGGAGCTTCTTAAGAAGGAGAAATTCTTAAGAAGAAAATTCTTTTGAAGGAGCGAACATTCTAGTATGTACTTTATTATTTTATTTTTGGGTTTAAATTATTGTGAGCTTCTTTTCAAGTAATAGATGATTTATTATAAATTTCTTGAGCAATAAAAGACGAGAGAAGTAAACCCAAAATTCAACTTCTTGAGCAATTCAAGACGAAGTAAACCCAATATTTTGATGACTAAGCTTACTTGACTGTTAGGAATATGAGTATAACAGATTTAATTTACAAGACATAAAATGGGAGTAGCATCATAATAGTGGTACCGTATACAATAATCAAGGATGTGCACCACGCTTTTTGATTCTTATTACTGGCAAATTATCAAAGTATTACGAATTGTATACTATCAATTTATTTAGATTTGACTAATTTCAAGAAAAAAACTTTTATCATTTTTACTTTTTGATATATTGGGCTCTTTGAAAGCGCCAAAAGTTCAAATCTTGGGGCAGATCCATTACATCATAAATGATAGCAAATAAATTCATACTTTGAGGATGGATCTTTCCCAATATTTGAACGTTGTGCGCTTTTAAAGCGCCTAATATGAAAACGAAAAAATTATGAAAATATTTTTTCCTTGGAAATATGATCTATTCAAGTATCTTGATAGAATTCAAATCAAAATACCTTCGAAATGGATCCAATAATAAGTTTCCAAAAGCGTGGCGCGGAGCCTTAAATTATTAGAAAATGAATGCTTATTCCTCCACACACTCATCAAGAAGTGATAAATATAAATTTATTTTTATTCTAATCATTATTATAAATAATTGTCATAGATAATTATTTATTCTAATAATTTCAATATAACTTGTTTATATGCTTATCAATAAGTTTAGTTGAAAAAGGCGTTTTCTTAGTTATCATACAAAATAATCATAAACTCCCGGGCATTTATGAATTTTAGGAATCAACTCCCTGGGAATAAATGTTTCTGATCTTGAATTTCAGGGAATTTTGCATCATAAGTTGAGAGATGTTTGATTTGAAATTGAGTTCTTAGTCAATTACCAACTCAATTTAAAATCATACACCCTCTTGAACATAATCACTGACAAAACAATTTATAGGTTTAATGGTCGAGTTAGATTTAATAAGTGGTGTCCAAGATTCAATAGTCCATTATATTTAATAAATGGCCTAGAAACTGGGCATACAAATAATATAATCTGACAGTTTCAAATTGGCAGGCAAGTGAAACAAGTTTGAATGTTCTTGTTTGGGGATGAGACTCGTTTAATGGATTCTAGATAATTGCGAATAATAATTATTGTTCATCTCTAAGACCAATGATCAAGTAACGCATTACTCACCGTCGAATGATTTTGTGTCTTCATGAACAGGCCTCTCTACACTGACATGGGGGTAGATTACAGACTGCATGTTTTCTAAAAAATAATAAAGTGTTGAATATGAATGGGAAGAAAGAAAACTAAAATTGTAAACAAGTTAAGAGTTTAAGCTAGGGACTTGCTCCATTCAGGATGGATTAGAACCTTATGCCACAAACCTCCTGCAATCATTTTTTTTCCTGAGGAATAAAACATAATTAATTATTTCAAACAAGAATGGAAAGTTAATATTACATCAGATATCCTTTAAAGAAGACAGTAGACAGAGAATCGGAAACTCTGTTCTTCTATCTCTCTCTCCACTGTTATTATAACGGTAATAAAAGCATATTATATTATAATATGGTAATATTTGTAAAGTGTCTATATGTAGACAAGTATGCACAATTGAAGTGCATTAAAAACTTGTGAGTCTATAAAGATCTAGATAGATAACAATAATTTTTACAGACGCCATTTAGTAAAATTCTAACACAAAATAAATTTTTAATGTCAAATGCATTATAAGAATATTTACATGCAATTTAAAATGCATTATAAGAATATTTACATGCAATTTAAAATGCATTATAAGAATATGCAATTTACAGGGCTACGGCATATCTTCAGTATCAATGATTGTTGGTTTTACAAAAAGTTAGGCTACTGGTTATGGGAATGAATAATTATTGATAATCCTGAAAAGCTAACTATATCATAACATAATATAAAGGCAAAAAATTCATTATTTTTTGAATAATAAATTGGACCTGTTTATTTTGAAAAGTTTGATTTTCAATCAAATTTGTTTGTCTTACCTGGAACCTGGTACAGTACAGTGAAGAATAACATCAATCTTCATCATTATTTTATGTTATCATACAGCTATATAGTCTAGCTCAAATCGATTTTGAAAAATAATTTTATTTTGAAACTTTGGCTTTTGTAACTAAAATATTTATATAACTTGCAAACTAATAATTATTGATTATAAGTAAACACAACCATTATTTTCCGCTAAAATTACAACATAACTTACAAAGAATAAAAACATGTCTCGTAACTCTCGTAGTTCACAAAACGCCCACTGGAGCGCTGTCAGCATTCCAAGTTCACTGTGAAGGTCGGCCGCCATCTTGATAAACATTTCAAATTCCACTTCTATCGTTAAGTTAAGACGACTCAGTGGTGCATGCTCACTTGCACCACGTACATGCTCACTTGCACCGCTCGAAAAGTATGTTCCACAAAACCGGGATCAACGCTTCTTATTGGTCGAGAGTTAAAGCGTTGGTTGTCTGCTGTTTTGTTAGGTTATGTCTTCACATCCAGAATCTACGAATGATCTTAACGAAAGAGAAAACGCAAATAGACCAAACGTAGCCAGCTTGACCAACATAACGGTTTAAAACTTCTACTGATCATTTTTTAGGTTATGTTTAGTGGGATTGTAAGGAGATTAGGTTATGTTTTATCAACATTATGAACTGTAACAAAGTACTGTAGATACAAAATTATTCATAACTTGGTAGGTTTATTCTTATAAATAAGTCCTTCTTTAGCAGAAGACTAATAATAATAATAATAATAATAATAATAATAATAATAATAATAATAATAATAATAATAATAATAATAATAATAATAATAATAATAATAATAATAATAATAATAATAATAATAATAATAATAATAATAATAATAATAATAATAATAATAATAATAATAATAATAATAATAATAATAATAATAATAATAATAATAATAATAATAATAATAATAATAATAATAATAATAATGAGTTTCTGTTCATGGCGTGGTCATAGGTAAGGTCACAAGTGAACAAGTCAAGAACATAAAAACTGTCATAAGACAGGTCAAGAACAAAAATACACGTCAAAACACAAAAAACAGCAGCAGAAGAAGCAGCAAGACTAATGCAAGAAGTATCTACTTACAATCTGAGGATCACAACCATAGAACTCACTCAGAGAATAAAAGGGGTTCTCCTGAAGGAAAGCCCTCAGTCTCTGGCAGAGTCCTAGCTGAAACTGGCAGCTTATTCAAAATTCTAGCTGGCTGGTAGATGAGGCTGCTCTGGGTCCTCCCCAATCTACAATATGGCTGGTCCAGCCTCAGCCTGCCTCTGGTGCCATGATCATGCACATCACCCCTGGTAGGCAAAGTACAGACACTGTGGAATGCCTTTATAGCTGACCTGTAAATGTAAAGATTGAATACAGTGAGAATCTTCTCACTCACAAAAAGAGGATACAATGCGCTAAAAATTCTGCCCCAAAAAGAATCCGGATGGCCTTCTTCTGCACCAGCAGTATACCTTTTACCTCAGAGGCACCACCCCACAAGGTGATGTCATATGCCATCACACTTTGAAAGAAGGCAAAGTAACTCATGCGGAGATGGGCCTCTGGTACACATCTTCTCAGGCTCCTGAGCAAAAACAGCACCCTGCTCAACCTGCCACAGACTACCTGAATGTGCCCGCCCCAGGAAAGCTTACGGTCCAGAGTGAAGCCAAGGAGCTTCACTGGAGGGAAATCATATTGTACTCCATTCCTGAGGCCAAACACAATTCTTTGTGTCTTCTCGCCATTGAGAAGGAAGAGATTTGCCCGAAACCAGTCTGCAACAGCCCTCTCAGAAGCACACATCTTTCCGCCCAGGTCAGTCATGTCACCACTGATATCCAGCATTGAGGTGTCATCAGCATAACACACCACAGTCCTGTCTCTGAAAAGGGCAACATCATTAATCATGATGAGAAACAGGAGAGGCCCCAGTACAGAGCCCTGGGGGACCCCACAGCTCACTGATCTGAATTGAGACCTCACACCATTCGTCAGCACTATCTGCTCACGTCCTTCCAGGTAAGAACGGAGAAGCATCAGATGGCTGTCACCAAATCCGTAGGAAGCGAGCTTGGCCAGAAGAGTATGGGTGTCAAATGCCTTGCTATGGTCAAACAGTGTGAGCCCAGCATGGCCTCCCCTCTCAAAATTTACATGGACCTTGAGAACAATATGTTCAACAGCCTCCACTGTCGACTTCCCCACTCTGAAACCAAACTGTGTACCTGCAGATTATTCAACTCACAAAATTCATAGAGTTGCTCAGCTATCACCATTTTAAATATTTTGGCAAATTTGAAATGGGCCTATAATTATTAGGGTCACCCCTATCACCCTTCTTGAACACAGGTATCACCTTTGCCAATTTTAGCTGGTCTGGAAATATAGATTGAGACAGACATATGTTAATACAATATGTGAGTGGGACAATTATGAGCTCAATTATACTTTTTAAGAAGCCACTAGACATAAAATAAAAGTCCTTGCTGGTTGAGGTCTTCATTCTGGTTGAGATCCTGAGGATGTCCTCACAGGTCACTCCACGCCAAGCGAAGGCTGCCGCTGGTGGTCGCCTGATGTCTCCCATCAGCTCCAGTGGTGTTTTTAAAGCCTCTGGTGATGCCACAATCTGCTCTCGAATCTGCTGGATGGAGTCCACCCAGTGATTGTTCAGCTCCTCCAATGATAGTGGAACACGTGCAGGAGCAGATGATCTTGTTTCACTCCGAATCACCTTCCATGCTGCCAAACACTTGTTTGGTGCCCCACCGATAATGCCAGCATTGTATGCAAGCCGTGCCCTTGCAACCTCATGACGGTAATTATCTCTCAGTCTCAAGTAAGCTGCCTTTGAGTCACCAGAACCATCTTGCCAAAATCTTTCATAAGCTATTAAAACCAGGTCCCTCAGATTTAGCAAGTCATGGCTAATCCAGGGTGATGAATGACTCTTCACAGTGTGTTTCAGAGTCCTTAGTGGGAATGCTTTGTTAAATTCAAACAGGAGATAGTTAAAGAAATCTGAGAACACAAGCCGGGCATCACGATGATGGAGCAGGAAGATCCAGTTCACATGAACAATAGCGCAGCAGAACCTCTCAAGAGCACTCCTCGAAATTACCCTGGTCACAGACTGTTCAAGTGGTAACTGTCCACCTTGCAGGAGCCCACCAGTGGAGGGGGGGACCACTCTACATCTTATGGCCTCATGATCACTGAGTGAATAGTGCATGACATCAGACCAAACATCAACATTCAGCCTCATACTTGTAGCAACATTATCTAGGCAAGCTTCTAGTCTTGTAGGTTGATCAACTGTCAAATACAAATTTCGGGACTTCAACAGGTTAACAAAGATCTTAGTTTTGTTATCATCAACAAGTACATTAATGTTGAAATCTCCACCCAACACACATGCAAAGCCTGGGTGCAGGGATTCAAGGCGGTCAAGCAAAGCCTCAAGCACCTGGAAAAAACTGTCCAATTCACTATTAGGAGGTCGATATACCACAATAATGAAAACCTGTTCATGTAGCAATGCAATGCATGCAAACTCATGCTTACCCTCTAAGCAAAAACTGCCAACATCTATAAAGCTAGCTTTTACTTTGTCATTAACAAAGATTGCCACACCACCATTACGGTGCTCTTTACGTGAAAATTCAGCCACAAGTTCAAAACCTTTTATTCTTATTTGTTGCAAGTTCTCACTCCTCTGCCAGTGTTCACAGAAGCACAAAATATTATATTCATCAAAATTTTCTATCGCTTCAATCTCATAAATCTTGTTGCTCAAGCACTGAATGTTGTAGAAAAGAATTTGTATCCACATTTTAAGAGGCCTACTCCGGTTGTTCATGCTATCTAAATCACATGCATCTAAGTCGACCGTTTCGGCTTGCCTAAAAAAGGCCTTGTTGCTTTAGGATATTTACTATCATTATTTCTTCTATCAGGGACAAAGTTCTTCACCAGTACACCATCATTCCAGAAATCAGAGTTCAAAACACATGCATGATAACGTTCAGCAATAACAATTTTGAAAGAAGAGTATGAGTCATACCTGGATTTCAGCTTCACACATTCAAAGTCTGACTTGTCAATACCCGAAGCTTTTAGATAAGATACCAAGTCCACCTCACAAACTTCTGGATGGAGACGAGAAACGAATAATGACTTTCTCTTTTCCACCGTCCTCAAGAAAGTCTTCACAGATCGCCCGCTCACAACATCATTAGCAGAAGCCTCCCCACTGTATGATGTGCACTTATTACCATGATTGTCATTCAAAGCAGTAGAATTATTTTTTGCATGATCTCTAACTGGAGTTTTTTTCGATTTTTTTACAATACTAGACCAGGTGTTGTGTAGTTCTGTCTTTGTTTCAAAACCATGCTGCAAGTTCAAATCCGAAACACTCCCGCCATCTTCAGAGTTCGACTGAGTCAACTCGATTAGTACCCGTCGATGACAGTTCGTTGTCGACAGCTTCGACCTCGACTATCGACTTTTTACGAGAACGTTGACTGTTGTTTTGTGTTGACTGTTTTGTTAGACTGTTGGTGTTGGTAGACCTGTGTTGGCTTGCGCGTACTTTTGAATTCAAAAAATCAACTTGACAAACATGTTTTAGTTTGTCAATGTTTACGTCAAGGTATTCCCTGAACTTCATATCAAGTAAACCATCCATTTTTGAAAACAATTCACTATTAAATGTGTTCACGGCTTCCAATTTAACATCCATTTCACTCACCTTCCTAAATAAGGATAAAACGTCGTCAATACTATGGGTTTTCAATGTTGATAACCTATCTTCGCAGACACAGCAATGCCACTTGACCACATCACCAAGCGCTTGAATATTCTCATAATTTTCTTTTGAGACTTTAGCACACTTTGAATGAAACCACTTGTCACAAAACAAATCACAAAATATAGCTTCTGAATTTGATTTAATAACTTTATTACACAGACCACAAGTCGAGTTCACTACTTCATCCACTGCCATCTTGATTTCAATCGGGACCTGATTAGGAAACTTAGATATTGTAATCTTGAATATTGAATAGGCTACCTACCCACTAAAAAATGTTATTGATAAAACATGTAAATAATAAAATTAGGATTATTAGAATCTGCTGTACTTTTCATCCTACAGAAAGAACGGTGGAGTTGGGAATACAATAGTTATTAGTCAATCTAAAGATAAACAAAATTGATACAAACATATTTAATAGCCATTGAACAAGATCAAAATGTAATCTATATGCATCTTCTATTATCTCAATAGAGTTTATTGAAGTAGGGCAAGTAGCCCGTTGCATTTAAGGAGTTGATGGAGGAGTAGAATTTGGTCAGAATATTGAATAATACACGTTACCTATTATCTTACAACTTATCGAACAACTACAAGACTTAACCTATTTTGGACTATGTATCTAACCTTAACTAAATCTGGGAGAGGAATAGCACAAGGTTAACTTATTTTTTCTTCTCCTATCATTTTGATGATGTACTTAGTGTATCAATCTATAAAGAATCAATCTTTCCTTTTTTCCTCGTTATAAGTTTTGCATTATATAGCATGCTTTAAGTTGCATAAAAAGCTTCACGATATAACACCTGACTCCTGTCTCACTCAGGATTGAACACCTCAAATCGAATCCAAAAAATAGGTTTTGAGAACGGATTTTTAAAAGAATTATTGGAATATGTATGATACATGTAGCCTACTGTATTGTTATATAAACTCTTAGCAGGTCTAGAAACAGTTATTTTTATTTTTTCAGAGAATAACAGGCTGATTGAGCAATGGTTGAAACTTTCTGCTGGGTCTATCTTGCTAGTTTATGGCTGGAGATCACCGTATCAAGTATCAGGTGAGCTTTCTTGTAATTATCAACCTATCAAATCATGTTTGTTTTCCTGTCGATGCTGTATAAAAATTAAAAATTGCTTTCAATACCAATAGGTAATAATAGAGTTTCGCATTATCGTGTTATCAGATGAGCACGCTAAACTGTCGGTCTTGGCTGAAGTATGGCAGTCGTAAGGCCCATTGACGGCTTAAATATATTCAGGCGGTGAGACCTTCCCGCAAGAGACTCCCCACCAACAAAAGCCACACGAATCTACATTTTTAGAGTTTAGCATTCTAACATTACAATACTGCCTTGATCTCCTATAATTGGAGGCCGCCCGGAACATTCATAATTATTGTTGGTGTTTCCAAAACAAATTTTTGAAACAGGACCGTTCTTCATTGGTTGGTTCTGTAGATGTTCCCTACTGATTTTGTTTGTTAGCCTGGGTACACACGGGCCGGTAGGCCATTAATTTCGATTAGTTGAACGACTTCCATTCCGTGGAGTCAGTATTAGAAACCACACTTAACAACTAAGAAGTCATTAATCAGACTCAAAAAACGTTCATTGTAGAACTACTAACAAAGCTGGTCGCGCTCAAATTCAAATTTTAGGCCTATTTATTGCCCAAGACACATTATATAAAAGGATATTGTACAGGCACGGTGAATTTACATAAAAATCACAACTTAACACTTAACATGGAAAACTATCACATCATTCAATTCTGTTCAACCTAATGCTAAAATACTGTTCAAGACTATAAAAACATTTCTTCAATAGGAACTTTTTAATTTTTCTCTTGTATTCTTTTTCAGGTAATTCCCTGACGGTAGGTGATTATAAAATATGCTTGCTCAGGCCTTAAAACTAGTATGACTAGATCTATAATAGTAAAATTCATTTCAGATCTGTAATCAATTCAGTGAGTAATGAGAGTAGACATTATTATAACTGGAAAATACATTTAAATTAGACTTCACAAACAACAAGCATGCGTATATAAAAATACATGGTAAATTCATAATTCCCAGTCTTATGAATAAAAGCTTGCAATGAGTGAGAGTTGGTTCATTTCAAATTGTTCTATCTGCTCTTTTTTGCAATAAAAGATAGAAATAAAATATAGAAATTGGCAATTTTTGTGTGTTGGAATATGGGCTAAGTACACTCAACAGCAATTTTTCCATTTCTTAACCGAATTTGACTTATGATGCATGTTTTTGGACCGCCTTAACGAGTCGAGAAGAATGAAGTGTAGTAAGATGAAATCTGAGCATTGTGTCAAAAGATATAAGAGTTTGAAATTTTGATCCTTGAGGTGTCCTTATGCGCGCCTCTCCACTAGGAAATGATGAAATGAAGTGCATCCAACGGATGATTCTCATAGAACATAATCTCATGAACTTCTGTCATTGTGCAGGACAATGTAGTTGGTGATGATGGATGAAGCTGAAAATTAGGTGTTTTTCACAATTCAAGGAGCATTGTTGTCAGGTTTACCTGGAAATCTATATGAGATGAAGCGCTCTACCTGATCTAAGATTATAAAGCACAAAAATGCTCCTAGAGGGATTTTGAATTATACATGTAAATGGTAACAATCGGAAGATATTGTTGATCAAAAACTAAAATTCATGATTTTTCTTTCAATTTTACTCATTTTTGAAAAAATAATAACTCAGTACTCATTGGAGATAGAGAGTTCCGAATGATCTCATTTTATCTGTAAAAAGGCGAGAGCCAATTTTTCTGTCTGATTACTGGATTTGGCAGAAATAGCTGAAAACAGAAAAATGAACCGAAAATACGAGGTTCTTGGGCCATTCTGTATCTAGCACAAGGAAATTTTGCATGAAGAAATTGGTTCTGGTCTTCTCTCATGTATCCAAATGATATATTAAAAAATCAGAACTACAATATTAATTGCAAGCACCAATGTATATAGTGACTGGACTATTGTGTGACAACATTTCTGTATAACTCATTAGTACTTTTGTTATTAAGTGGTATTCCTTTTATTCCAATCGATTGCAGATTTTGAAAATAATTTATTTTATTTTCCATTTCAGGCACCAAAATATATCACAAAGGCCGCAAAGACAGTTCATTGTGTGTGTTGTTTCTCATTCTGCCAAGACAGTGAACATGTAATCCTTTAGTTTGACACCGTACACATCGTTTTACCATTACCATAATATATCCCACTTCCATTGTATAATTCTGTACATTACAAAACATGTGTTCTGTCATGAATAATAATGTGTTTATGTAAATTAACAATTTATAGTTACTTTTGCAATGTTTCATATGTTTTGAAAAAAATTAAAAGGTATTATGTACTTCATTGGATAATTATTTTATACTAGCTGGCCCGGCGAACTTCGTACCGCCAAATAGTTAATGCATCTCATGACAAACTTTAGCTGGATGCACACCTTAGCAGGCGCTATGCGGCATCTTGCATCCGGGTGCTTCTTGCTTATATTGGTTTGAAAGGAAGAACTCACACACACTGAATCGGACATGGCCTGGAACGGTGTGATAAGGCAATCTCCATAAGATCAACACTCTGTATCACCAAGCCGCGCCTCTTCAGGTGTGCTTAGTCTTAAGCTGCGTTACACCAAAGTTATTAACAAAATGTTGATAACTTTATCCTAATAGATTCTATTAGATTGAACAAAACTTTCATACACATGATGAACATATGTGTTTGTCAAGTTCCGTTCAATCTAATAGAATCTACAAGGATTAATTATTAACATTTTATTAATCTGATGCAATATATTTTTATGAAAATTATCCAACACTCAGTATTTACATTTAATGTCGGGGCACCGAGCTTCGCTCGTTATTTTTATTTATTGACTAGGTTACCCGGCGAACTTCGTACCGCCAAAAAGTCAATGTATCTCATGTCACACTTGACTTTATTTTGACAATCAATATTTTTATTTACATCTCAATACGGACTTCCTATGTGCTTAAAACTTTCGTTTGCATACCAGTAAACAATTTAATCACAGAGCGACGAGTTTATTACAGCTGGTAAGATCATATGCTAACTCATATTATCACAACATGATCTTTAATCATGATGATCAGTATTTTATATCTCATGGACTTCCTATGTGCTTAGTTGAACTGCGTTTACACCGGAGTTGATAACACAAGTTTTTAACATTTTTGTTATCAACTGATGTTAATTACAAAAGTCAATAACATAATGTTGAGTTGCGTTTACACCGGAGTTGATAACATGAGTTATTAATAAAAAGTTGTCAACTTGACTGAATCGACAGAAATTTCTCTTAACAAAAATTAATAACTCATGTTTTTAACAGAAAATTCCTTGTTATTAACAAGATTTATGTTATCCATCGAGAGTCGGTAAAGATCAAAGGAAATGTGTTATGTTAATAACAAAAGCCTCTTTTATCACATTAACTTTTGTAATAACAGGTTACTATCTTCCCCGCAACCCCCTCGCCCAGCATCCCTACCCTACAACTACGGCTGTTCCCTAATGACTACAGCTGCAGTCGAAACACGTGACAAAGTTATTAACTTTTGTTGATAACAAAACTAGAAGCCAAAAGAAAATGCTATTAACTTATGTTGAAAACTTTTGTTTAAACTCTGGTGTAAACGCATTATAATTTATTTACATTAGATCAGATGAAGATCATTATGTTAATGATCACACATGTTTCAATTTAAAGTATTTTGAAGACAATTTTTTGCTTTTTATTCCGGCTGTTATATCATATGAATACTCTCGTTAAATGAAATCATATAGAAGTCAATTATATTGATAACAAGATCTTGTTAATAACAAGGCATTTTCTGTTAGAAACATGAGTTATTAACTTTTGTCAAGAGAAATGTTTGACGATTCAGTCAAGTTAATAACTCGTGTTATTAACTCCGGTGTAATCACAGCTTCAGTTGTACAACAGTTTGTATTTGTAGATATAGTTGAATGCATCTTGCTGGGAATTGAATGGTATATCTCCTTGCTGCTTTTCCCGAGCATTCTAAATTTACCAAGTTTGGGCGTCGTTCGCACCGCGGCATTATTACTTTACTTGTTGTGTAGTTGAGAGGTTGATATTGTGGTAATTATTCATATTGAATGAAAAAAGAAAAAAGACTAAGAAATTGTCAAAAAACCACTGATTTATTGATAATTAGAAAGACCGGTTTCGGTTATTACACCATTGTCAATCTCTGATAAACTAAAAAGGTTTAGTTTAAAGGCTAAAAGGCTTTTTAGTTTATCAGAGATTGACAATGGTGTAATAACCGAAATTATCAATATTCAATATTCTAATTATCAATAAATCAGTGGTTTTTTGACAATTTCTTAGTCTTTTTTCATTCAATTACTTTACTTGCCCTAAAACCATAGGTAAGGAAAGTATTGCTTTCCGAAAAAATTTAAGGTACCCCAATTTCTAAATTTCTATACGTTTCGAGGTCCCCTGAGTCCAAAAAAGTGGTTTTTAGGTATTGGTCTGTATGTGTTTGTGTATGAGTGTATGTGCGTCTGTGTACACAATATCTCATCTCCCAATTAACTGAATGACTTGAAATTTGGAACTTAAGGTCCTTACACTATAAGGATCCGACACGAACATTTTCGATCAAATGCAATTCAAGATGGCGGCTAAAATGGCGAAAATGTTGTCAAAAACAGGGTTTTTCGCGATTTTCTCGAAAACGGCTCCAACGACTCTGATCAAATCATACCTAGAAAAGTCATTGATAAGCTCTATCAACTGCCACAAGTCTCATATCTGTAAAAATTTCAGGAGCACTGCACCATCTATGCAATGTTTGATTTTAGATTCTCAATTATCAGGCTTCAGATACAATTTAAACAAAAAATTTCAAGTGGAAAAGATTGATCATAAAAATCTCTACAATTAATGTTCAGTAGCATTTTCACCTAAAATTGGAAATAAGCTCGAAATTCGAGAAAATAAGATTATTCAATTATTGCAAACTGTTGGCAACTGTTGATTCTATTAAATCATTCATTATGAAGATATAGCAGACTTCGTGTGTCTGCAGCGCTATTGCCCTGTCACCAGCTGGCTCAAATCTTAGAAAAGTAGACTTGAGATGCGCGGGAACACTAGCGTCAGTTGATCAATTTTCATAACGGCAAGGAAAGTTGTGTGAGTGCACCACACCAGATTTTTTTAGAATTAAAATTTTGTGAATCAGTAGAAAAAAATAGAAAAACAGATCCACCGACGGCAGTTGGATGACGCAATGATTATAATAGCTGATTTTTATTTCTGTGTGTGGCCATCTCACAAATCTTCTTCCATAAGGACTACATGTAAACTTTGAAGGACCGTATAGTCCAGTCATATGGTCGTTTTTCAGGAAACAGCCCCGAAAGAATTTTTCTCGAAGGTTCTATATGTATTTTGAGGCGCTGAATTCGAATCTGAAATTTGCTAACACGCCAGAGGGCGTTTCACCCCCAAAATTTCTGACTTTTTTCAATTTTCCCATTTTATCTCGTAAACCTTGAGTTTCTCAAGAAAAATCATTCCTGACAAAATCAAAGAGAATAAAATCCTCAATAAATTGAGTGGTCGCGCAGGATTGTACCATTTTTGGTTCCGGAGCTACGAATTTTCAAAAAAGGGGTATTTTTGAGGGGTTTTCAAAATTATGCAAACCTATCACTTCCACCCTATACAATTTGGATATTTCTCTAGTATAGATGAAAAACCACACATCACGTGAGAGAACAATTCATTATGAGCAGGATTCCTTAGGAATTTTCGAATTTAGTAGTGGGGGGAGGGTGAATATAGCCAAAAATATAAAATAATGTCCTTCAGCAAAAATACAAATTTTTCATTATAATACCATTTCAAGGCCTTCTTAACAAAAAAGTACATATTTCGGCTGAAATTATCTCACGAGGGTTATTTTCTATGAGAATCACCCGTTAGAAACATTTAATTTCAGTATTTCCTAGTGGGGGGGTACGTCATAAGAATACGTCAAGGATCAAAACTTTAAACACTTATAACTTTCGACAGAATGATCAGATCTCCTCGTACGACATCTCATCCTTCTCAGCTCGTTAAGGCGGTTCAAAATCATGTATCATAACTAAAAAATCCTCTTCTAGTGTATTTTAGCCCCTATTCAAATACACAGAAAAATGACCAATTTCTATATTCAAAACTGTGTATTTCGGTAATCCGGAATGTTAAGAAATGGTACTTGGTCTTGATTTGAAGAACAGAATCTCCTCTTTCGTGTGAGGTAAATGAATTTTGTAAAAATATAATCGTGAGGTAAGATACGTTTGATTAAAAAAATCGAGAAATTTGCGATATTTTCCTCATTTCCACAACCTCGACTGTTTTTCGATAATAAACAGTCATGCAAGACGACGTTTAAGGCAACGTAGCTTATAAAGCATGTAATTCTCTTTCATTTGAGACCAATCGCAAGTACTATCATGTATCTTACTCGTTTTAGAGACTCTTGAATACAGTAAAATCGCAGAAAAATGAGAAAATGAAAATAATCATTTTTTCAATTAGCTGTAACTTTTGAACGGTATTGAAATTAGAAAGATTCATGGGAGCGGAAAGAGGAGAAAATTCTCTACAACCCTGACCACTTTTTCGATTTTTTAACTGAAGTGTTTCACAAGATACGCAACTTTGAATCACCCTCCCCCCACTACTAAATTCGAAAATTCCTAAGGAATCCTGTTCATAATGAATTGTTCTTTATCCACGTGATGTGTGGAATTTTATCTATACTAGAAAAATATCCAAGTTGTATAGGGTGGAAGTGATAGGTTTGCATAATTTTGAAAACCCCTCAAAAATACCCCTTTTTTGAAAATTCGTAGCTCCGGAACCAAAAATGGTAGAATCCTGCGCGACCACTCAATTTATTGGGGATTTTATTCTCTTTAATTTTGTCAGGAATGATTTTTCTTGAGAAACTGAACGTTTACGAGATAAAATGGGAAAATTGAAAAAAGTCAGAAATTTTGGGGGTGAAACCGCTCTCTGGCGTGTCAGCAAATTTCAGATTCGAATCCAGCGCCCCAAAATACATATATAACCGTCGAGAAAAATTCTTTCGGGGCTGTTTCCTGAAAAACGACCATTTGACTGGACTAGTAGGAAAGAGTCCTGAAGTCTGATCATAAATTTGATAGGCCATAAACCTGCTACTGAACCTAACAAACACAACTAAACAAAAATCATCAAATTCGATGCACACATAAAAAAGTTATTGAATGTCAAAATTTGAGGCTCGATTTCTATTTATATAGATAGATTTTGTCATTCTATCAATATTTTGCAGTTGCAGAAATTTCACAACCATTCATTTTAACTTATTTGAAATAAGTGGTTGTGATAATTTCTAGTCTTTTTATTTGATATGAATATCATCTACCACAATATTACCTCCACTACTACACAGAAAATTTCATCTGTCTCTGTCTATTATTTTATGTTAAAATATAAAAACTTCTCAAAGAAAGGGTAACTATAATGTCATTTTAAAAAATGAGCTTTTATATTTGGTTTTTAATAAACAAGATATACTTACCAATGTGATAATTGATAAAGTGAGTTTCATTTCTAAATGAATATAAATTGAGTTTATTGATGTTTTTTTATAGAGAGCATTTGCAATAAATTTTAGTTATTCAATGACTGAGCTGTTTTATTTACAGTTACCTATAATCTATATAAATAAAAATCGAACCTCAAATTTTGACATTCAATAACTTTTATTAGCCCTATAGAATTTTACAATAACTTTTTGTAGGTATAGAATTTACTGAGGATTAAAATGAAAACTCAGAATAATAATTGAGTTTCAAAAACCCTATTACTCTTATTGACCAAGGTATGAAGAGTCTATCGCAATAAACCTTGCATATTGACTAGCCTTCGTATGTAGCCTATTGCTGTACCGTACTTGATTGTTTATAATGTCGTTTTGACAGTAACATTTTGCATTGCGCTGCGCACTTGGTGTAGATAAGGCTTATGACGATGTACAGTAGATACAAAGGGCAACCTCATCCAATAATATATCAACATTTCAATCTAAATACATTGATTTTATTATTATATATCACACATCTAAACTTTAAAGTAGAAATATTTTTAAAACTCATGTTAGTGACGACCGTTTCGTTGTGTGCTGCATCATCAAACTAAATTATGTTCAAACAGTAGACTCTCAAAATTTGAGGGTTGTGGTGGGGGAATTGAACTCAGCCATGAGTTTTTAAAATACGGTATTTATACTTTCAAGTTTACATCTGTGATGTATTCAACAAGTAGAAAAATAATGGATATTCAATAAAACAAAAATAATTTATTGAAATAGAAATAAATAAATAGACTACACATAAAATTGTGAACTGTATGAATCATACAATAATTAAGAATTATTTGAATCATACAAGGATTCAAATAAAAATCTGAAGAAATTATTGGTATTTAACCAGTCCAATCAACACTAAAAGCATCGTTCAAAGAAAAGTTCTTTTTTTACTTTATTTCAATTCAATCAAGTGTTTAAAAGAAACACTGAAAATATTATTGCATGCTGTAACAAAATTTATGACCAGGCACGGCCCTAGGGACTTCGCCGCCCTGGGCGAGATCGGCAACCGCCGCCTCCCCCTTACAAGAATCCCATCTAATTGTCAATCTTGAATTCCATCCCTTCCTTGATTGATCGCCTAACTATTGGGTCTCGGCTGTGATGAGATTGCTAGTTGTCCCTCTATCATAATTAGTGATCGAATTCATGTAATTGAAGTAATGATTGCAGAGAGTGAATGAAATATAATTAACTCTATCAATGAATAATTTTGTGATTGGACTGATTGGAAAACAGTACATCAATAAATATAAGTTAACTGTATCAGTGAATTAAATACACATAGTAATATAGCATGATTTATTATGAGTGGGCTACTGGAATATTGCATTATATCGTACAGAAGTACAAAGTGTTTACAAATCGAAATCTGGGTTTCGATTCGTCATAATATTATTTTATTGCAAAGAACTTACAATAAAAAGTTGGGGTACCTTCATTTTTTCTGGAAAGCAATACTTTCCTCACCTATTGTAATAAGGCAAGGAAAGTAAAAATCATAATCAAATGGAGAAGCAACTCAATCAGTTCTGTTTATTTGCACCAGTGTGAATGTGCGTACTGCAATCCGCTATGATTAGTTGAACCACAGATTCAAGATTATATTTATTCAGTGTTTGGTTGGACTGATTGAGATTGGCTGTGTAGCGTTTTTTAGACACGGAAACATTATGACCAACCTTTATATACGGTAACACTATTTATAGCATTATTGTCTCTTTTAAACTTTTATTTAAAATGTTTTTTACATTAAAACTTCGTTGTGAACCTAGTAGGTAGTTTGATAGAAATTTTTATGAAAATCTCTGATTGTGTTGAGAAAAGGTGTGTGAATGACCATTGCCAATACCGGTATAGCCTAAGCCTAGGAAATAACACCCAATCCATGAAATTTATGTTTGGTCCACTTCAGGGTAGGATTTATAATATTATGCTGATATTTTGTAGATAGATACATGATTTTGATGACTATATCGCCAAGAATGTTAATAATAATAATTATTACAGAAATTAAAAAGATTAAATCATTGTTCTTACATTTTCTTGTTTTCAAAGTTATTTTCAGAAATGTCAACATAGTAGGCTATTTATAGATATGGTATTTTATTTGAATATAAAGCTGCGTTTACAACAAAGTTATTAACAAAATGTTAATAACATAATCCTCATAGATTCTATTAAATTGAACATAACTTATCATACACATGATGAACATAATATGTGTTGGTCAAGCTCCGTTCAATCTAATAGAATCTATAAGGATTATGTTATTAACATTTTATTGTTAATAACTTTGGTGTAAACGCGGCTTTAAGGTACCCACCTCACCAAGTATCGATCAAAAATGTGCTATAAGAATAGAATAGAGTTTATTCAACAATCAAAACTCAAGCACCATTTTTATGTGAAATATATTTAATTAATTTTCAATGTGAAATACTAAAACAATCTTATTCGAAGTGAAGTTCATAATTGGCGGTTAGCGTGTGCAGTGCATGTCATGGTTGGAAACCTTATAAATAGCTAAGGTATTAGCTATTACCAAGTCTGGTGTTATTTTTTGAAAATTATAACGAAATAAGAGTTAATTTATTTATTCAAGTGAGTAAATCATTGCTTCATAGTTATTGGTTCTAGTATAAAAGATAGCATCGTTGCATTTACTTGATATTGGGTGGGATATGTGGTTGCATTAAAAATACGTAAAAGATGGACATTCCAACTGTAAATATTACAAAAATATTATTAAATAGATTTTATTGAGAATAATAGAATTATAATTGAATAATCTATTTTCTCAACCTGAAAAGTTCATGAAAATAGCTAAGCCGTTGGGTTGGTCAAGCTGGCTACGAATGGTCTATTTGGTTTTTCTCTATATTGAGGTAAAGTCAGAATCTACAGACTAAAAAAGGATGAGGCGTACAAAGTATTTCATACCATTGATGGAATTAATTACAGGATAGTCGAAAAGCAAGAAATTCATTCATTATTAATTGGCTGGAAAGTTTATTATTTTTCAGCTTTATCGACTAATCTACTAAAGTAAGATGTGTTTATGTTATCTATTAGTCGAAATACTATTATTTTGTTGATTCATTCCTAGGCTAGGATCTATCCAGATAAATGTCTGGATAGTAGACATAAATCAAGAAACTTCAATTATTAACATTTTGCTAATATTCCATAAAACTTTTTATTCATTATCACCAATTGCATAGAAAAAGTAGTCAATTTTTTTAAATTAATTAATTAATTATTTAAAAAAACTTTTTAAAAAAACATGATTAGCCTAGTGCTTCTATAAGAGCTAATAGTCAAATTTTTATGTTTATACATTCATCCACTCCAGCTTTGTTGTGATGAGATCGGTAGGTATATGACAGAATCCAAGGGCAGGGCAGTGGACTGTGGATGATAGTTGGTATAAATACCTACCAACAAATCTTTGAATTCTGTGCATAAAAATACTGATAGCTTGAATTGGGGTAAGTACGCCAATAAAAGACTAAATGAATCAACAAGATAAGATTTAATAATAATAAGATAATAATAGGCAGATGGCCACATACAAAAACAATTGTGTCAAATATTTTGGGATCAATAAAATAATAATAGGCAGGTGGCCACATACAAAGATTGAATCAAATATTTTGAGATCAATAAAATAATAATAGGCAGATGGCCACATACAAAGATTGAATCAAATATTTTGAGATCAATAAAATAATAATAGGCAGATGGCCACATACAAAGGCAATTGTCAAATCTTGGGAAAATTATAACATGTGAAATAATGTAGAGAACTACAAAATTTAAATGAAATTAGGTCAATGACATTAATGACCATTGCGGTCTGACAATAACTGCAAAGGTATTAATGATATTAAATTATTAATGATATTGGTATTAATGATATTGCAATAAATGCAAAGGTATTAATAATGATACCTGAAATGAATATAAATTGAGTGCAATAATGAAAGTTATTACTAAGGTACAATAATAATGATTAAAAAATGACAATAAGCTGTAAAAAATGCTCAGCAAATAACATACATAAAAAATATATGTGGCATAGGCCTTCAGTGATTTGAATGTCAAAATAGACTTCGACCTAACAACCTAAGTAAGACTTCGACCTAAGTAACTAGGCGTTACTGGCCTTAAAATATCACTAAGAGCTAAGGGTAGCTAATAAATACAAATGAGGACAGTCCGGGTTGAATATAGGCGACATGGGCCTTCAATGAATTGAATGTCAAGACAGACATCAATTAGAACGAGTAATAGGCGACAGTGGCCTTCAATGAATCACTTGTAAAGCCAAGGGTAGCTGTCAAATCCAGAGAATTAATAGTTGCTACTATTGAATACAATTATATAGGCGTCAGTGGCCTCAGAAAATCACTTGTGAAGTCAAGGGTAACTGTTAAATACAAAGAATAATTGCTACAATTGAATACAATTATATAGGCGTCAGTGGCCTCAGAAAATCACTTGTGAAGCCAAGGGTAGCTGTTAAATACAATGAATTAATAGGCGTCGGTGGCCTTAGTGAATTGCATGTCAAGATAGACATTAATCAAATAGTAAGTAGGCGTCAGTGGCCTCAATGAGTTGAATGTCAAGATAGACATTAATAAAATAATAAGTAGGCGTCAGTGGCCTCAATGAGTTGAATGTCAAGATAGACATTAATAAAATAATAAGTAGGCGTCAGTGGCCTCAATGAGTTGAATGTCAAGATAGACATTAACTAAACAATAAGTAGGCGTCGGTAGCCTCAGTGAATTAAATGTCAAGATAGACATTAATAAATCAATTAGTAGGCGTCAGTGGCCTCAGAAAATCACTTGTAAAGCCAAGGGTAGCTGTCAAATCCAATGAATAAATAGGCGTCGGTAGCCTTAGTGAATTGCATGTCAAGATAGACATTAATCAAATAGTAAGTAGGCGTCAGTGGCCTCAATGAGTTGAATGTCAAGATAGACATTAATAAAATAATAAGTAGGCGTCAGTG
>NC_052505.1:64450929-64509290 GCF_014356525.2 Nilaparvata lugens
CATGAGTTTTTTCTGTCGTTTTCAGAGTCGGCAGGGCTTTAAGACTGTGCAAAGGCTAAAAATAAACTTTCTACTCATGATATTTTTCAAAGTTTTCCGATTTGTGTATCATTAAGCTATCAAAATGAAAAAGTTTTCTCAGGAAAACATTTTTTCCGATCATTACTTTCGAGCGCCTCTAGTTTAAATTTTTGAGCGCCTCAAGTTTAAATTTTTGGGACAGAACATTTCATATTCGGTAAGAGATAAATCCATGAGATTTAGAGGATAGTCACTTCATGGTATTGTTGTTCTAGTAAAACAATTTTTTTCTGAAAATATCAATTTTTAAGATAGTTATTCAATTTACTAAAAATAGCCAAAAATAACTTTTAGTTGAGTAATTTTTGGTAAATTGAATAACTTTTCCAAAAATTTATATTTTCAGAAAATTGTTGTTTTACTAGATCAACAATACCATGAACAATCCATCCTCTAAATCTCATGGATTTATATCTTACCGAATGTGAAATGTTCTGTCCCAAAAATTCAAACTTCAGGCGCTTATATCTCAAAAAGTAATGATTGGAAAAAATATGTTTTCCTGAGAAAACTTTTTCATTTTGATAGCTTGATTATTTACAAATCGAAAAACTTTGAAAAATATTACGAGTAGAAAGTTTATTTTTAGCCTTTGCACAGCCTTAAGCTCTCCGAATCACTGATTGGGTTGGCGTTTGAAAAAGCGCCTAATATGGTATCGCCCTTATAGTTTCTACGATTCTCATGATTAGCAAGAAAGTGTTAAATTGGCCTGACTGATTAGGTTCACTTCACTGTCGTTTTCCCTGATTGCTCTCGTCATTGACCCATTTACTGTAGCTTATCATACAAATGATGTGCCTATGTGTTTGTCAAGATCCGTTTAATCTAATAGAATCTATAAGGAAGGAAAAATAAACATTTTTTAATAACTTTGGTATAAACGCAGCTTTAGAAGACCGACCGAGGTGATTATTGATAACAAGTCATACGGTGATCAAACTAGAAAGATTTCTAGGCCTTTGAAGCACTTGACGAGCCAATCCTGTTAATTTATCAATCAATAATATTGATTATTTATTATTTTACAAAGGCGACTTTGTAGAAGTATTGTAAGCCAAGGTGATGATGATGGGATGAATGATAATACAATGAAGGTGGAGTTATGAATGAATAAAAATGATAGGTTATGCTATCCTCTTGAATTGATTTGAGTTCTTTTTTCAATCCAGAAATAAAACTAAAAATTTTGAATTTGATTTGATTAAAAACCGAATATAATAGAATGATGACATTCAATAAACTCTCAGAACTTGAAAATATTGAGTTATTAAGAAAAATTTTGAACCAGAAATAAAACACAAACTAATTATGACATTTTTTTCAAACCGGGCAACTTAAAAAACTTGTATTTCAGAAAAATAAAAGTTTTTTTAAATAAATATCCTTATTTACAATATTGACTATTCAATGGGTAAAATTATTCAAAGTTCCTACTTTAGGGAGTGTCTCACATCTTCGAGTGCATATTCCTACCAGACAAACAGAAACAAAAGTAGGACATTGTGATGTTCATGAACATGGGACGTTGTCACAGCATTGCGTTTACATTGCAGGCTGATACGCAGGCAGTCGAGTCATAAATAAACATGACCTAATAAATTGTATTTTATTTGGTTCAAAGGTAAAAGAAAATGTGTGGGAGTTTATGTTTTGGCTTTTAAATGGCAATATGTTACTGCTGGCAAGCAGCTGGAGCAAATAATTGAAAATGCACGTCCACGATATAAAATCAATGTGTCTAAAAGCTACTTCAAGTTTTGGTTGTACAATAAAAATTCTAACAAGTTTTTATCGAACGTCCAAAGTCTAACTACACACACATCAATTTTTGAATGAACAATTTTTTTCGTCCTTATAAACTCTACCAGGAGCTTGACAAACTCATGATCACATCATAATATATGTTTGTCAAATTTTGTTCAATTTAATCAAATTTATTAGGATGGCATAAAATCGTAAGTTCAAAAATTGATGTGTGTGTTACTAGACTTAAGACTTATTCACACAAAATATTCCCATACTTTCATAATAATTGGTCTAGTAGTTTCTCAATCACATATAAACACTCATTTGTCTTTTTCTTTAGGGCTTTTTGTAATATAAATGGAAATACAAATCTCAGTACTCTTTTAAATTATTTTATCACAACATGATTCGTACATTAAATGCCATTTTCAAACTTGAAAATGGTATTTAATATTCGAATCATGTTGTGATAAAATAATTTAAAAGGGTACTGAGGTTGTATTTCAATCTATATTTAAACATTCATTTACATTTTTCATTTTTATATTTTATCCAAGTTGTATTATATTGTGTGATTAAAAAATAAAGTGATAGATTTTATAAATTAATAGTAAGCACTATTATTCACATTAGTCCAATCATATTTTCTTATGACTCTCAATCTATTTCTTGAATATTCCAATGCTGTCTGCTGTACATTATAATTTTTATAATTTTAGTCGAGTCAGATCTGCAGCATCTGGACAATGCTTCAACAATGATCAAGTCTGAACTTTCCTTGTTGGACTAGACCCAACAACAGTGATTTTTCATGTGAGAAAAAACACTACATCGAAAATTTGAAACAAATTAGTCACACAAGGTGTTTTTTTTTAATGATAGAAATGAAAAGTCTTTATATTCTACATAATTTTCAAGTTGCAATTTATTTATTTATATATTAATACATTAATATTTACAGATCTATCCTAATAATATTTCCTATCTACCTAATATTTTACAACCTCTTCTGGAGATAATACATTAATATTTACAGATCTATCCTAATAATATTTCCTATCTACCTAATATTTACACCCTCTTCTGGAGATAATAAGTTACATTAATATTTACAGATCTATCCTAATAATTTCCTATCTACCTAATAATATTTCCTATCTACCTAATATTTACAACCTCTTCTGGAGATACGGTCAACCTGAAAAGATGAAAATTAATTATTTTTAAATCAGTTATTTGAATGAACACAGTAATATTAGTTTATGAGTCAGGAGTTCCTAACATCATATCATCACATGTTTAGTTTGATTGAACCACATCTGTAGATTATCAATAAATATTTAGGACATTTATATAATTATAGTAACATCACACTAAAATGCATATAGAAAATGCATACAAATCAATAAAAATGCACATAGAATCCATAAAAAATATTTAATCGAGCATTAGCGAGTTTTTACTCTCAACTCAAGGCCAAAGTCGTTGTCCGTCTGTGTGAATATTCAACAATAACTTTTGAAAGATTTGATCAATCAAGCTCAAAATATGAACACATAGGTACTCTTCGACTCTTTACAGCTCAAGCTCGTTGGACAACAAAATTTACCGACTCCTCTGTCCTTTTTCAGGATATAACAAATAACATTGAAATTGCTCAAGAAAAACATTTGTTGTTATTCATCATTAAGCCAGCTGACGAATTCATTGCATGCAATTACTACAGTTTTTCCATTCATTCATAACATCAGCTGAGGCTATTTGGGAGCTGTCACACAGACAGTCCTTCTTGGGCTGACGCATGATTTCAGCTAATTTGCAACTTTTACATCAAAAAATTGATACGGATTGAGATATCAATGTGCGGTTTTTTCTTGGAACTCTGTATTGAAATCATGTATCACATGACCATCTTCTCATTAAAAAAAAAAAAATGAATTTCGATTCATATGAGGGACAAAGATGTTGAAGCGAAAGAGTAATTTTTTATTTCAAATATGATCCCCAATGAAACATCCTTTCAAATAATTCTTGTAAAAGAAATATTTAGCTGTTTTCATGATTTTAATCAACTCTGTAAAATTAAAAGTTGCGCGTTTCAAAAATTACAATACAAAATTTCATGAGTGATGTAATGGTCCCATTACAAGGTAGTTGTTTTATTTAAAGTTCCCGCTGAAGCCATCTGGTTTTTCTCCCTTTTAACTCTTTGTGGGAAATTTTCTTTAAATTTGTTGCCAGTCTGCCTTGCCGACTGCTTTGATTGGTAGTTGTGGTTTCGCTCCAACTAAATAAACCTATCAAATCCTTTGTTTCAACTGTTTTATTGCCCATCATTTGATTGGTAAATAATTTCCCTTTTACTGCTTTAATCCAATAAAGTTTGGTTTAACAAAGTTGTAGAGGGCGCTTGCTGTCTGCCGTCCTGGCTATCTAGGAAGCTCTGCTCCTTGTTTGGAAAAGAGAATAGCTGGCGTCCAGTGTTGCCAATAAGCGGGTAATTACCCGAAAAGCGGGTAATGCTGTGGTTAATGGCAGATGGAGGGTAAAAACCGGGTAATTGGAAATGAAAATATTAATCTGTTTTTTTATTTTTACCTTTATAATCTTCATAAGAAAATTATTTTTCATATTTTCTCATGTTTTTCGACATGTGGAGTGGAAAGTAAGTAGGGAATTCTTGGTTGAATAGGGAATTTTTTGTTGATTAGGGAATTTTTAGTTTGTTGAGGGTAATTTTGACGAAATGCGGGTAATTTTTTGCTCTGGCTGGGGTAATTGGGAAATGTTGGACTAGCAACACTGCTGGCGTCAGTTTTGGCTTGGGTTTTGTTTTCTAACCAATGTAGCTATTTCGTGTTGTTAAAGTACAGTTTTTCTTTCTTTAAGCACTTAAATTTTGGCATTTTAACATGCCTAACTCATTTACCTAATTATATCGTTCACCTAGCTATTAATTTATGTCTCTTTTGAGTAAATGCATGCTTGACCAAGCCAAGCTAACCAAACGCTTCGGTTAATTGTTTATTAAATCCGCAAAAGCGGTCCACGACATGGAGATTCACGATCTCGGCGTACTGTCCGACACTCCACGAACTGGGCGACGTTCTGATTCTGACGTCACGGACGATCTGTTGGACCACGGGTGTACAATGGCATAACCATCTAATTTTGCCGAATGCTGTTGAACTACCAGAGTTTGTTACTCCCAATTGGAAAGTTCGCCGAATCGAGGTAATACATCTCCAATTTTTCTACCAAACTGGAACAATCGGCGAATAGTGGGGGAAGTTATTCGTTTATCCTTGTCAGGTTGGGAATATAATAGTTTGTTCTCGATAATGAATTATTGTATTCCTTTCACTGTCCGTGTTGAGTCGGAAATGATCGAGCAGTGTATTTGAGGAACACTTGACCGCAACACTACTGGGGTGATGTTAGATGAACGAATTGGACTGCAACCTAATCACTAATTCACTGATTTGTATTTGAATCTTAGGTAATCCAAGTATCCCTTGAATAGTAATTTCTTTTTCTTTTATTTTGAACTTGTATTAATTATTTTATTGGATATTGAGTAATACTTGGGTGGACTTGCTTATAATCTGTTTTGGATTATTTTCCTTGTATTCAAGATCAATGTTGATCTTTTGGGGATTTCAGTTACGTATTGGGTATCCTTGGATCTCCTAGATTCTTTCTTTTGAGATTGTCATTTTCAGGTTTTGAAAATTATTAAGTAGTGGTCAACGACTGTTGAAAATCATGTATTGCCTTGTTCTTAATATATTTTTTCAATATATTGGTAATTTATCCACCAAATGAGCGTCAGTGAATTTTAGATTGATTAGACCCCTTTCCCTAGGTTAGAAGTGGTCGGGCTGGATTCTTTCAAGTGATGAATCAATAACACTGTTCACACAAACATTTCTTAAGTGTGACAGTAAGCTGCGCCGCACTCTGCTATTTTGGTAACTATACCAAATTTCCAAATTCTATATTTTTCAGACATATCTTTTCAATATCCATATTTCCAAATTTATCACTTAATATATTTGATTGATTCATTGCTTGCCAAGCATGACAGCTTGACCGCCAGTCTGACCTGAGGAATGTGGTTTGATTGTCGATCAATCACAGGTTAGGGTATTGTAGTCAGGTGTGGATAAATTTAGATTTCTGAGAGTGGAAATAATTTAATGCATCCATTTATCTTCATTTAGAGTATTGAGATAGACAATCATCATTGGTTATTTAGTATTGAAGATGCTTAGCATGGAAATGTTAATAATATTGACAGTACTGATAGTTAATGTGCCTTACAAGATCTAAAATTTAAGATAGAATCTTATACATGATAATTTTACTTTGTCTAATTTTGTACAATGTTGCATACCTTTTGTTGGATTCTGAGTTGAGTTTGAAGTATGAATTGAATTCAAGGTATGAAGTGACTTTGAATTTGAACTTTAAAGACTTGGTCTTAAAACACAACGATTTTGAAATTTTCTATTTGCCATTAATATTTTTATTTATTTTCAATTTTTTGTACTAGCTTGCTCTAGCTTGACAAGATGGAAACCAGCATCCCAAATATGTCCGGACAACCCTCAGATACTACCCGGGAAGTAAGGGATCAGACTGTTCAGGGAACAGAATCCACAGAGTCCCCATCAAGTATGTTTTGGGAAGTAAAACATGAGATAGAGGAGAAAATAGCTTCAGGTGGGGAATGAGAGGTTTGTTAGCTCGAGCTATTAACCCTAATCATTTAGTAAAGTTTCAGATTCATTTTGAACTTAGAACCATGGGAATCCCGGGGAGGAAATTGAACCTATGAGTGTAGATGATCTACGTAAGAAGTATAGAGAGGTGCGAAAAGAGCATGGTGAGGGGGAAAGACAGTTACATAGGTATAATCACTCTGACGACTCTGCCAAGTCTGAATTAAGTCAAATAGACAATATTATAGGATGGATAGAGGGCTGGTGTGCTAGTTTAAGTGGGGACATGGAGGCCGAGAATAGGAAGGAGGTTTTCCTCAAAAGTATGTCCAATGTGTCCCACTGCACAAATAGAATTATCCACTTGTTGACATTTGCCCGTTTTGAAAAGAAAGAGAGCTTGCTTTCGGATTTGGATCAACGTATAGAAAAAATACTAGGGATAGTTACATCATTGTCAAATTGGCAACCTGGACCTCCTAGCCGCGGAGCTTCACCAGTGCCGTATTCAACAGCCATGTCATCTCCAACGGTCCCTGAGGCTTCTGCAACTACTACTACTTTAGTGCTGCCTCCAACACAAAATTTGCAGAAAGTAGGCAGACCTGAAGTTTATATTCCTGTTGAGCCAGTTGGTCGTGCTCCTCTCAGGACAAATAATCCAAGGTTGACCTTGAACATTCTGCCTGCAGGGGCACATCAATTCATGCCAGTGCAACCTAGTCAATTCAACTTTAATCCAGCAATTTCCACAGGTGTCCCTCGTTTAGACCCAAGTGCATCTTCACCTTTTGGAAGTTTGTACAACAAATTACAGAATCCAGTTGAGTCTTTATTGAAAGAGTTACCTGTCACTGATGGATTGACAGTTGAGACTTTATTGAAATTCTTGGGAGTGGCATTGAAAATTAGAAGCCAATTTGGTGTAAGTAATTTGCATTTATTTCAGCTGTTGCAACCTTTTGTGGTAGGGCCTTTAGGGGAACGTTTGAATTTTGCAATCAATTCAAACATCAGTTTTGACCAATTTCACCAAGGTATTTAACAATGAAACAGACAATCCTTTTTCATGTATTGTTGTGATTGAATGGAATTCAGTTTACTCAGTGGATAAGTTATTTTTAAAGGTATTTTATATTGTATTGATTCAAAATTGTGTTTGTAAAAGCTCTTGATTTAATAAAAGCATTATTATTGTTATTAAATCGTTATTTTTTATCACGGCTAAGTATTCGCTAAAATCTGGTTGAATTGATTATAAATGTGTAGGTATTACCTATACCAGACTTGTAATAATCTATACCTTTTTAAATTTCAAGAAAGTATCAATTGTAATAATTGAGAATAGACATTTGTACCTATTTAAAAGTTATCACATCATGTAATATAAGAATAGTGAATTGTATTTGAGAAAGTATGAATTCAATTTGAGATGCGGTAATAAGATTTGTTAGTCAGAAGTTTCTGTTTTAATTAAGAAATCTGATTGAAAATCCAGTTGATCTTGTTCATGAATTAAAATTCATGCAAAGAATGCAAGTATGGAATATGACGTTGGACAAGTGGATTATTTTCTAATCTTCAATTAACAACTTCCCATGTAACTTACATCTTACTATTTCTCAATTACAATTCACAATTCCTAATTACAATTGACAGCTTCCCAAATAAAATTCGAAATTTGTAGAAATATTCATTCTCAAAAGGGTAAAAATATGATATTCAAAGTTAAATATACCGTATTTCTACCAATAAGAGTCAATCATAGGTACGGTATTGGAAACTATGAGCCGCATCTGCAATAACTGGATCTGAATAAACTGCTTGACTTGCCAGACATCCTATGTGTAATGAAAGTTTCATCCTAAATGAAAGTATCAGACAACTCCATAATTCATATCAGAAATATTCTTAGTAATATTTAAGGCAGTTTTGCTACTATTTGGTGGTATCCGTTGGAAGGCTTTTCAGTGGCTAGCTAAAGCTGCGTCTACACCAAAGTTATTAACAAAATGTTTATTTTTCCTTCCTCATAGATTCTATTAGATTGAACATACTGTAGCTTATCATACAAATGATGTGCCTATGTGTTTGTCAAGATCCGTTTAATCTAATAGAATCTATAAGGAAGGAAAAATAAACATTTTTTAATAACTTTGGTATAAACGCAGCTTTAGAAGACCGACCGAGGTGATTATGATAACAAGTCATACGGTGATCAAACTAGAAAGATTTCTAGGCCTTTGAAGCACTTGACGAGCCAATCCTGTTAATTTATCAATCAATAATATTGATTATTTATTATTTTACAAAGGCGACTTTGTAGAAGTATTGTAAGCCAGGTGATGATGATGGGATGAATGATAATACAATGAAGGTGGAGTTATGAATGAATAAAAATGATAGGTTATGCTATCCTCTTGAATTGATTGAGTTCTTTTTTCAATCCAGAAATAAAACTAAAAATTTTGAATTTGATTTGATTAAAACCGAATATAATAGAATGATGACATTCAATAAACTCTCAGAACTTGAAAATATTGAGTTATTAAGAAAAATTTTGAACCAGAAATAAAACACAAACTAATTATGACATTTTTTTCAAACCGGGCAACTTAAAAAACTTGTATTTCAGAAAAATAAAAGTTTTTTTAAATAAATATCCTTATTTACAATATTGACTATTCAATGGGTAAAATTATTCAAAGTTCCTACTTTAGGGAGTGTCTCACATCTTCGAGTGCATATTCCTACCAGACAAACAGAAACAAAAGTAGGACATTGTGATGTTCATGAACATGGGACGTTGTCACAGCATTGCGTTTACATTGCAGGCTGATACGCAGGCAGTCGAGTCATAAATAAACATGACCTAATAAATTGTATTTATTTGGTTCAAAGGTAAAAGAAAATGTGTGGGAGTTTATGTTTTGGCTTTTAAATGGCAATATGTTACTGCTGGCAAGCAGCTGGAGCAAATAATTGAAAATGCACGTCCACGATATAAAATCAATGTGTCTAAAAGCTACTTCAAGTTTTGGTTGTACAATAAAAATTCTAACAAGTTTTTATCGAACGTCCAAAGTCTAACTACACACACATCAATTTTTGAATGAACAATTTTTTTCGTCCTTATAAACTCTACCAGGAGCTTGACAAACTCATGATCACATCATAATATATGTTTGTCAAATTTTGTTCAATTTAATCAAATTTATTAGGATGGCATAAAATCGTAAGTTCAAAAATTGATGTGTGTGTTACTAGACTTAAGACTTATTCACACAACATATTCCCAAACTTTCATAATAATTGGTCTAGTAGTTTCTCAATCACATATAAACACTCATTTGTCTTTTTCTTTAGGGCTTTTTGTAATATAAATAGAAATACAAATCTCAGTACTCTTTAAATTATTTTATCACAACATGATTCGTACATTAAATGCCATTTTCAAACTTGAAAATGGTATTTAATATCCGAACCATGTTGTGATAAAATAATTTAAAAGGGTACTGAGGTTTGTATTTCAATCTATATTTAAACATTCATTTATATTTTTCATTTTTATATTTTATCCAAGTTGTATTATATTGTGTGATTAAAAAATAAAGTGATAGATTTTATAAATTAAATAGTAAGCACTATTATTCACATTAGTCCAATCATATTTTCTTATGACTCTCAATCTATTTCTTGAATATTCCAATGCTGTCTGCTGTACATTATAATTTTTATAATTTTAGTCGAGTCAGATCTGTAATGCAGCATCTGGACAATGCTTCAACAATGATCAAGTCTGAACTTTCCTTGTTGGACTAGACCCAACAACAGTGATTTTTCATGTGAGAAAAAACACTACATCGAAAATTTGAAACAAATTAGTCACACAAGGTGTTTTTTTTTTTAATGATAGAAATGAAAAGTCTTCATATTCTACATAATTTTCAAGTTGCAATTTATTTATTTATATATTAATACATTAATATTTACAGATCTATCCTAATAATATTCCTATCTACCTAATATTTTTACAACCTCTTCTGGAGATAATACATTAATATTTACAGATCTATCCTAATAATATTTCCTATCTACCTAATATTTACAACCTCTTCTGGAGATAATAAGTTACATTAATATTTACAGATCTATCCTAATAATTTCCTATCTACCTAATAATATTTCCTATCTACCTAATATTTACAACCTCTTCTGGAGATACGGTCAACCTGAAAAGATGAAAATTAATTATTTTTAAATCAGTTATTTGAATGAACACAGTAATATTAGTTTATGAGTCAGGAGTTCCTAACATCATATCATCACATGTTTAGTTTGATTGAACCACATCTGTAGATTATCAATAAATATTTAGGACATTTATATAATTATAGTAACATCACACTAAAATGCATATAGAAAATGCATACAAATCAATAAAAATGCACATAGAATCCATAAAAAATATTTAATCGAGCATTAGCGAGTTTTTACTCTCAACTCAAGGCCAAAGTCGTTGTCCGTCTGTGTGAATATTCAACAATAACTTTTGAAAGATTTGATCAATCAACTCAAATTATGAACACATACTCTTCGACTCTTTACAGCTCAAGCTCGTTGGACAACAAAATTTACCGACTCCTCTGTCCTTTTTCAGGATATAACAAATAACATTGAAATTGCTCAAGAAAAACATTTGTTGTTATTCATCATTAAGCCAGCTGACGAATTCATTGCATGCAATTACTACAGTTTTTCCATTCATTCATAACATCAGCTGAGGCTATTTGGGAGCTGTCACACAGACAGTCCTTCTTGGGCTGACACATGATTTCAGCTAATTTGCAACTTTTACATCAAAAAATTGATACGGATTGAGATATCAATGTGCGGTTTTTTCTTGGAACTCTGTATTGAAATCATGTATCACATGACCATCTTCTCATTTAAAAAAAAAAATGAATTTCGATTCATATGAGGGACAAAGATGTTGAAGCGAAAGAGTAATTTTTTATTTCAAATATGATCCCCAATGAAACATCCTTTCAAATAATTCTTGTAAAAGAAATATTTAGCTGTTTTCATAATTTTAATCAACTCTGTATAATTAAAAGTTGCGCGTTTCAAAAATTACAATACAAAATTTCATGAGTGAGTTCTCCAACCCAGGGTGTCACTAGTGCAGAGTTGGTAAAAATTATGGATACAGCTAAATATTTCTTTCACAAGAATAAGTATGACATCAGGATTCATCGGGGGTCCCATTTGAAATGAAAAATAACTATTCAAAAATCACTCTGTCGCTTTAATATAAATGATAATTTCCACATACTAAAATTAAGGTACAAGTAATATGTAACTTTTTGGCTGTCGACCATTGATTGTAATGGTTATCTTGCCAATCTGACTCTTACCTTCTCACATTACTTCTTCCTCTCCAGCGATGTCAAGAAGGAACCACTCATTCTGAGGCAGTGGCCTATTGACAATGTTGTCGGCACCATGAGCCACTGCACTCAGAAAGTGTATTATTGTGATCTCGCCGTTTATAAGACGACGGATCGCCTTCTTGACATCGCGAGTAACTTTGTCTTTTTTCGGTCGGTTGACCGCAATCTCTCTATGTACTCTAATGAGATTGTCATAGGAGGTTCTCTCTATTAACTGGAGCCTTCCTAAAAAGCAATTAATTCAAAGCTTATTACAAGAAAATTTTAAACAATTGCAAACTTCAAAGGACTTGAAATAACTACTGTGCTCTCATCAGTTGAACCACTTTTTTATTGATCTTGCAGCTGTATATTTGATCAAGTGCAGATTTAAATTGGTGTGAACGCAAGCTGAATGATTTTGGAATACACATTTGTTTCATTAAAATCAAATACCTAATAATAATAATAATTATTATTATTATAATCAATTTGTTGCATGTTTAGTACGGTACGGTAGTGATTCGTAAACAATAATCAATTGTCAATTTATAATATAGGAGTTTAAGATAAGATGAACATGAACTATGAGTGGGGGGGGGATGTATACTTGTTTGTCAATGATTAGATGATACAACATCGCATGGCACTATGAGCAACACAGAATAAAATACACCAGAAGGCATCCTCTATCTATTAATATCATGGACAGCCTATCTTATCTCTTAATTGAATATTCAACAACAACTCGAATTTAACTATGAATTCATATTGAACTAGCCGGAAGGCTTGCTTCGCTCGCCTCATCTGTCTAGCCAGTGGGCTCCGCCCAGAAAACGCAGGAAAAATGCTCAAAAAGCGCTGATCTTGGTCGGAACTTGGGCGTTATTTCAAAACCCTACCAATACAACATTTTCATACCTCAGCAGAGCCTGTGTATCAAATTTGAACATTTTTTGCCAATTAGTTCTTGAAATAGCTGAGAAAACGTTGGAAAAATGCTGTTCTTGGGTGCCTCTCTGGAAAAATCTCTGGAAATTTTTCTAATCTGTTCTTAGAGCGCCTCTAGTTGGCCAACTATGTTGAATTTGAGCCTATTGGTCCAGTAGATTTTTAGTTCTGTTGATTATGAGTGAGTGAGTGAATGAATCATTGTCATTTTGCTCTTTTATCTAACTATTATAAATATATAGAGTGCCTAAAAATAAATTGATTGAATAAAACCCAGAGCAGTTGATAATTCCAATTTGGAATCGGTTGAATGAGGTTGGCTAGCACTAACTAGGCCTAGGTGGAACCAGGAATTTTATGAGTGCTCGAAACTAGTTTTGCTTATGCAAAAAAGTATTGAAATGGATACTAATAATTTTTTATGATAATCGATTAATTATCTATTCTTATTTATCTGCGGACAACGTTGATCAATACGTATTTTGCAACGTTCCAATTTCCACAAATTATTTTCGTGCTGTTTACATCGTACAGAAAATATTAGCACATGATCTTTTTGTCTTTGCTATAGTAGCCTACAGTACTACCACTTAATTCAAAACAACAAAATTTTATCAATAATATAGGAAGAAGTAATGACTAGGTGCTAGTCGCTTGATTCTAGGTTTCATTCAATCGACCCAATAATAGTGTATCACTTACTTATGAAGCTCCATATGTCGAGATTCACGCCAAACGCACAGAGAAGTTGGGCGTGGAATGATTCGAGGTCATTGTTGGTCCTCCTGGCGCAACCAAAAGTAGACAATGACTCCACGCCAATCACACCCACCCAGAATCTCCTCACATAAGCTGTTAAGTTCTGCAACCGAGCATCCATCTCTCCCTCATTAATGTAATCTATGATTGCATTTAGGCCATCAACTATTGAGAAGGGAGGAACTCGGTCGCTGTGAGGAGGTCCTCTCTGTGCTGGCAGGTGTGGCAAAGCCATTACCATTTTTATGACTTTCATGTTGTCTATGTCGGCACGACATACAGCCAAAAGGTCGTGGGTCATGACGTACCTCCAAATTGCCTGCAAAAATTAATTTTGTCAAACACTTTTTAAAGTTTAAAGTTTCAAATACGAAATTGAAACTTTGCACAATCATTTATAACAACTAGACAAAGCTAAAAAAAATACGATAATTTTTCAAATAAGAAAAAAAAATCACATTTCATAAAACAAACTGGCCCCCATTTAATTTTTTTCTCTTTTAATAACTCGGAAACCGTTGATTTTACCAAAAATTACAAGAATAACCATTTTAGTAAATTTAATTACCTATCAATTGGTACCTGATTTTTTAATATTGGATCAATATTGACTGAGATATGGCACATTTAGTGATAGGTGACCTCTGAAAGTTTGTTGCAGTACAAACCAAGGCATGCTGATAGAGTCGCATCGCAATGATGCAACAATCTCTATTTGCATTGTATGTTAATTTTAAGCGATTTTAGGTTAATTCGAACAACAAAACAACGTTACATAACCCTCTAAAGGCGGGTCACCAACCACTAAAGCTGCCATATCTTAGTTCATATTGGTCCAATCTTGGAAAATTGGGCACCAATCAATAGGCAATTTAATTTACTAAAAAGCTATTCTTGTAAAGTTTTTGTAAAACCAACGGTTTCTGAGTTATTTGAAAAGCAAAATTTTGAATGGCCGTCATTGTGGTTTATACATTTAAAAATTATTGTAATTTTTTTTGTAGCTTTGTCCAGTTGTTATGAATGATTGTGCAAAGTTTCAATTTCGTATGATTAACCATTATTAAGGAAAAACAAGTGAAAAAATCAAAATGGCCGCTGTTTGATTAAATGAAGACTTCCGGACAATTTAAATATGATACTCAGATATGTTTTTCACCCAGGAACAATGCCCTAGAGTATTGGTAGGGAGTTCATAAACACTATATATATGTAATAGTGTGATATTGAGAGGGTAGTATTGTAGTTTTTTTTGTGTATCTTATATTATTTTTCAGGTTTTTGAACTGAAATGAACATTGATTCTAACTGTATGTTGAACCCTGCGTTTTTAGTGTGAGAATTGACTCTGTCTTGTTTGAATTTGCTAACTTGTTGCTTAGTTGTCGAAATTAAAGCAATTTTAGTGCATTTTCAAATACAGTTTCAATTTCATGTCAAAAAAGCCACTATATTTGAAAATTGTATGAGCATTGACCTTTTTGCAGCTTTGGCTTTTCCACTGGAAGTTATGCTCAATGCTCGTGGAGGGGGAATAATTTTCAGTGAAAAGGCCACAGTTGGTATTGAGACATGAACAGAAAATCATGTAACAGTGCGCGAGCCTCAGTCCTCTGAATGGGTCTGTTGCCCATCCAGAGGGACAAATTGAAAAGTTTTCATTATCAGTACTTTTGTTGTAATTTGTATAGTAATCTAAAATTGATAGAATCCGTAGATGTAAAATTAAGAGGTTAATTGTGTGCGTTAATTTAAGTAGAGTGTAGTGAGTTTCATAACGTCTGAGTTCATTGAGTTTTGGATTAAGTGGTCTCAAAAATAAAATGTGAAATTGTTGAAATGGTGAGTGCCAAACTGTTGTTTTTATTTAACTTGAAATCTAGTACATAGAATGACCGAGGCCCAAATTTAGTTGCAGCAAGTTAGCAGGTTCCCAAAATGTATAGATTGAAATTCCTTCTTTTTCTGATTAACTCTGTTTGAAAATTTGACATGATTTCTATTGATTCGTTAATGAGTTCAATAAACCTGAGGTTGAATTTTAAAAAGTATTTTTCATTGAAGTTCCTGGCTCGTAGTTACTATGTTTGCTAGAATATGTGACAATGATGATAATCTGTGCATTTGAATGAACGAATCCACTAAAAGCTCCCAATCAATCAAGGATTCAAATACCGGTAGATGAATTGATAGCAGTAAACTTAGCATAATTTTGGTAAATATTATAGGAGAGAAGAAACAACCCCCCCTCCATTTACATTGGTGGCCAGCAGTGGTATAGTCTGCAAGAATGACTATCAAACCACATGTATTATTATATATTCCATATTTTGGAAGATTATACTAAATAGAGACAAATATGTCACCGGTTACAGAAATGATGTCAGGTGTGGTGTAAATGGATAAGTATTTTAGCTTGTAATGATGCTATATGTTTAAGTGTTGTAAGGTATTGTTTTGTGGATTTGTGTTGTATATTGCCAAAATTCTTATGAAGATTATAAGTTGATTTGCTCTGAAAACTGGATTTCCTATTCATTAGCAATAGATCCTGTAATATTACATTTTTTCTCGATTAAAATCGAATCTTCAATTTGAGATCTATAAAACTTGATAGTAAATATCAGAGTAAATGATATGCGGACAACTTTTTAACTGAGAATTTATCGTAAATAATTGTGTTGCACATTCCATGGTATCACCGAAACTGAGTTAACAGATAAATATAGAGGATATATAAATTTAAAATAACAGTTTCGAAATAAAGTTTTATTGAGAACAAATGTAAAATGTAAATTCTAAACTTGTAATTTATAATTTTTTGGAATTTAATATTGGTGACGTGTTCATAATGTCGACACTGTTTTTGAGGTGGGGCTTTGCTCTGTACTTGTTAGAGGCTTTCTCTCTAAAAAATGGTGGCTGGCTATGTGTTCTAATTTTGTGTTCTCTGAATATTTTTCTGTTTAATTGAATTTTTAATGTTTTAAATTGAGTTTTGAACAGTTTTATGGTGTTCTAATTTGTATAAATTGTTTTGTGTGTCTACAAGCCTATAGCCATTGTTTTTCAACTATATAAATGGATAAGTATTTAGCTTGTGATGATGCTAGATGCTTAAGTGTGTAAGGTATTGTTTTGTGGATTTGTGTTGTATATTGCCAAAATTCTTCTGAAGATTATAAGTTGGTTTGCTCTGAAAACTGGATTTCTCATTCATAAGCAATAGATCCATTCATAGTTTATCAAGAATCTACCATTTTGGAGCCGATAACTTTCCTTAGGTTAATAGGTGAAAAATGCTATCCAACCTATTTAGGAGAAATTGGTAGCATGGCAATCCATTCATAATTTATCAAGAATTTACCATTTTGGAGCCGATAACTTTCTTTAGGTTAATAGGTGAAAAATGCTATTCAACCTATTTAGGATAAATTGATAGCATGGCAACACACACACACACACACACACACACACACACACACACACACACACACACACACACACACACACACACGGAGAGGTATCTACACAAAGAAACTGTTATTCTACTCATATCATATAGTTAAGTTAGTTGAGTTGAAAATGTATTTATACAGAGTAAGTCATAATGTATGGGAACCCTTCAATAAGTTGGAGACTGTTGTAGTTATAATACTGTAACTTTCAGGATAAGTTATTGGACGAATACTCTTATCTTTTGACGTACAACTGAATTTCAACCCCTCATAAGAGGGTGACTTAGGGGTTGTAACTGTAATATTTTAAATGTTAACACCCATTGTGTGCTACATCATTTTAAAGGCCTTTTTAAAACTGGAAAGATGGCATCAATAAAAATGTTCTATGATACCAAAAATGGTGGCTGATTGAAGTTTTAGTTTGTAAAGGAATGATAGGTAAAGTAATGAAACTTAAATCAACACTTTTCTGAATGAATAACGAAACACATTGAAAAACATGGTTATTTATTTAGTTAAATGGAGGGCTTGAAATGCCCTCCTTCTCGTTTGACAGTGTGCCAGTTTGTCATAAATGTAAATGAAATAAATATAGTAGTATGTAAAATGAAATGTAAATAGTAGCAGACTGATTACTAGATAAATAACCAGTTTTTTATTGTATTTCGTTATTCATTCAAAATGTTACTCGTAAATGTGGATCTTCTAGAGCTAGATTAACACTAATCCCATTTCTGTATTGAATTACAACTAGCATTTCGCTTCTGGATAATCAGTGTGATTTTGACTTATTGAAAATATTGTTCTCAATACTTATCTTAATTACTTAGTATGGCTGATAATTTGTTTCTTCCGATGATAAAATTAGTTCCTTATATGTGTGATGTGAACGTTGTGTTATTACTTGAATGTTTTCTGTTGTTGCAAGATACAGAATGGCCCAAAAAGGATGGTCGGTTTTTAAATGACTATAACTTGAATAATTTTCAACATACATTTTATTTTTCTATATTTCTGTGTTTGTTCAACTGCCAAATTTCAGAAAACGTCATAATTAACATACGTGATACTGTAAAGAGCGGCAAACAAAGGCCAAAAGATAATCACGTCACCTAATGGAACGTCGACGACTTATCAGTTTTGTTAATTATGACGTTTTCTGAAATTAGACAATTGAACAAACTCATAATATATAGAGATAAAATATATGTTGGAAATTATTCAAGTTATAGTCACTTCAAAGCCGACCATTCTTTTTGGGTCATTCTGTAATAACCTACATCTCTTCAATTGTATAGCCTACAAGCTGATAAAATCTAATATTGGGGCGCTCTGTTCGTTAAAGTAGTGTAATGGTGATCTTTTTTTAACAATTTGATCATTTTGTCTCTAAAATAAGTGTTTTTGTTTAGAATTATATCGTAAAATTGTAATTGAGTATATGGTTACTATTTATGAATTAAACATCATTATTATTTTAATTACCTATAGAATTCATGTCATTTTTTTCCGTTTTCTCACTTTAAGTACTCTATTGTTATTATTTAAATCTACTTTGGCGTCTACTAGACCTGGTTAAAATACTATGACGATTCATTGACTGAAAATCGGTTTATTATCCCTGTGAGGAGGGATTCGGACGGGACGTTGCTAATTATATCTTGCCAAGAGGTGGAATCATATTTTTTTAATGGGCCACAATTTATCAACTTCGTTAATTCACTCTTACATACAGCTGGATGGATTGAATGGACGGAATAATTGGAGTGATATAAAATATTAGGGCCAATTTCCGAGCTCGGGATTTAGCTAAGTTCTAGAATTTAAACAACTGGAGTCAGAAAATTGGCTTTCCGAAACGGGGCGTCGTCTTAGTCCACGTTTAAATTGAATTTCGAAAAACTATGAAATTGAAAACAAAATAAAATAAAGAGAAAATAGTGTGAAGTTTCTGCTACCTATTTTGAATTATTTAGAAATGTTTCATTTCGTCAAGGCAATAAACGTCTCCAATAATTATAGAAATGAGAAAATAAAGATTACGGTACCATAAAAACTATCACTACGCCCTGTTTCGGAAAGCCAATTTTCTGGCTCCAGATGTTTAAAGTCTAGAACTTAGCTAAATCCCGAGCTCGGAAATGAGCCCTTAAATTTACTTGACGAACAAGAGGAAATGTGGCAGCACATCCACCAGAGACGGCACTCTTATTTAAGGGACGTGAGTTTTTTTGTCTTATTTACACTTGCATATTGCATAGATATAACTGTGATTAATTATTTTGAATTTGAAGTTGCAATGGGCATTGAGATTTTATTCAATAAGTATAGAAGATGTCAATATGAAAAGCTAAAATATACTTTTTCAAACAGGAAATAAAGAGCGCAAATGATTTACAGTATACGTTATTAGGAATTAAAAATTTTTATGATAGTCTGTTTTTCCAAATTTTTGTGGAAGTTTTTTACTGAACGTTTTCCTCGAAAGAGCGGGTACAGTATGTGAAATGATGATGTGGACATGGAAAGGATATAATATATCATATTTGATGGATATAATATAATATTATTCCAAGGTAGGGCTCAATTATTAATCAGAGCCAGTTCAAGTGCGGTCACTGGTTAAAGGAGTACGTTAGCAGCCGTGAATCTTTCATCATTTTGAGCGATAAGATACAATATCTTGTATAAATATCTTCATTCTATAATGTATCAAAGAATTAAAAATAAATTATATATTGTAGGCCCAAACAGGCAGGCTATATAATTATGTGCATAATAGTTTTTTAAATAGAAATCTGAAAAAGCATAGTTAATTATTTGATACTTGACACAAGAAAGTACCGGAGCTATGCTCCCGGAGGGTATGGAATACCTCCCATGGAGAAGGGAGTATATCCGGTGATACGAAATTACGGCATAACTGAAAAGTGGTACAGCCATTGTTTGAACCAGCTCGTTTTCCACTCCTTCAATACGTCGAAAGTGAAAGTTCTTGTATGATTGCAGGCTGCATGCAGAGCTGCAGGTAAGTATTTTATCAACTAGTTTATTATAAATTCAATTCTTTGAATGTGACAGTGCACTGGTGAGTGGATATTTTGGCGCTGTGATGTCCGCTGCTGGTTTTTGGCTTTCATGTTTTTCTTCTGACTTGTCTCTTTTGAGCATGCTCTGCATGGTCACTTTATGGACAGAAAGTTAATTATTATTATTATGTCAGTTGAGGTTGGACATCATGAAGGACAAACTACAGAGTTGATGAAAAGTATGGAAACAGCTCAATCTGTTATAATACTAGAATAATTTGAGCGGCCCGTATACTGGTAAATTTTATTAGCAGTAGAATGTTCAGTGTCCCATGGAATCCATTTTGACATGTTCCAAAATCCATTGACCGTCATACGACAGTGCAGTCATACCACGGTGCAGAAAGTTCTGTACTGTCTATGAAGGCTCTCTGTCTCTTGAGCATTTGAAATTTTATTCAAGTAAGGTATGTGATTTACTGTGTATAGAATATAGGCCTACAAGTAGAATTTCAAGAATGATAGACTGTCTGAAAAAGCTATGCATTAAAGTTTGATGGTAGTTTTCAATTTATGCTGATGGCCAGTCTACTGAAGATTAAAGGCCTCTGGTGAATTCAGAATGAACTTAAATTACAGTACTTTTAAATTATATAAAACTTATTGAAAAAATAAATAATATTTGGTACTATATTTTCAGAAAGAAATGTATTTATTATTAACTTGAATAAAAATCAGCTCTGTATCAAAAATTGTGTGTTTTCCTATGTACCTAGGGTGAGTTTGGTTGAAAATAGTCCGATTCTTCTTTTAAAAAAATTATATTATATAACTCTTTCCCTAAAAAATGTGGTCCTCATCTGCTTGTTCTTGTTCATTCTTTCCTACTAAGATGCATTGAAACGATTTTTGTAATCTGAATAATATATGCATGATATTCTTATTGGTACAGTAGCTTGGTATGGTACCCAATTTTTCATGCCATCTTCACGGTTTTCTTTTGACAGATATCTGTTTCACCTTATTTGCATCATTATCCTCAATAAACGATTGATTTTTGACGCCAATGCCTTTCGTCAGGAAATCTTGAATTTTCTGTCTCGGGATTGACACATAACGAAGCGTTTGCTCATTTCCAGACGAATTTGATCGACTGTTGTCCGACTGAGCTGATTTGTCATCTGACGGTGAGTAAACGACAATTTCCAGTTCATTTTCCGATCGCAAATCTTTCACTGACAGAATTGAACCCTCCAGCTCAATATAAGAGTCAGATTCATCATCCATCCTCTCTTCCCAACTTATTTCTCTCCATGAGGGGCCCGCGATGTCCAGTTTTGATCCATACTGCAATAGGAATACATCATAGAGAAACCGAGAAAATTGGAAAATACTGATGAAAGATTACTCAAGTGAAAACAGAATGATAGAGGAAAGAGAAATAAAAATATTTTTTTCTTATGCAATTCCAATGTATTCATTATTCTGAAAAAGGACGTAGGAGAGTGAGTCAATTCTGTTGTCCAATGAACTTGACCTGTAAAAAGGTTCGAAGAATATGTGTTCAAAATTTGAAGCTGATCGATTGATCAATTCTTTCTAAAGTTATTGTTAAGCAGTCAGAGACTTTGGCCTTCAGCAAGTCAAAAGTGAGAACTCGCTGAACGCTCGTTCAATTATAAGATGGTAATCATATATATATATATATATATATATATAATATATATATATATATATATATATATATATATATATATATATATATATGAATAAAACAAATAAATCTTATAGCACCCTTTATTCTTAAAAACATTAAAATAGTTGAACAACTAGTTTCGGTTTACATCATCTTCAGGTTCTAAAATAAAATAAAATTCATACACTGTTTACAAATTGATATAAAACGAACAGTTTTAAATTCATATGACTAATTATTTTTGGTAAAAGTTATTAAATTTAAATTTATATTTTAAAATTTTCAATATTATTTTGTAATGGAAGCAATTGAAAGTAGTGTTATTGAAATTAGTGAAAATGAACGTAATATTTTATTTGCTGGCTGCCTAGCATAGGCTACGGAAAGCTTGCATTTTTTCAACCGATGGACGAGGTGAGGATCTCTCTCAGGGTCGGGAACTGCCTAGCTTGCATCCCAGCCTGGGAAAGATAGTTTCCATCCACTCGTCCCATCAACAGTTTCCGGCTCTTCTTCCCCCCTGCCATAGTCTAGTTTTCCACGTGTAGGCCTAGGAAGAGTCGGACCTGAGACAAAATTGCATTCTTTCCGTGTACTCTTGTTTTAACCGTTGAAGCGAACACAGCGCGCTCAGACATCAATTCGTTTCGGGAGTGTGGATCACCAAAATCATCGTTTAATGGATTTCTTCAGCGTCTTCATTATGGGTGAGTCCCGAAATTAATCCTACTCAAATGACAAGGGGCGATCGAACTTTAATTGCATAACGATAGGTTTTTCTTGTTTATTTGTACCATTCCAAATCTCTTTCAATGTGTTTTTTTGTATTAGGCTAGGCAGCCAGAGTAGAGTCAAAATTGCTGTAAAAATTTGGTAGAGAAAATGTTTAAATACAACAAATTTTCATAGAGTAAAAATTAGCTTTCTTTAACCACGTCTACCCTTTGGTAAAAACAGTTCATTAATATCTAATCTACCCGAGATATTACAATGGTGGCAGTTCGGTGGAATTTGGCTGCAAGAATGCCAAAAATATAGAATACAGTAGAATAATTTATCAGTGGATTGAAAAAAAAATGTCGGGTAGCACTGATTATAAAATTAGAAAACGTAACTTTTTAACGCTAGTACTGGAAATAGTGGAAGTTTTATTGGAGCTGCTTCCAATGTACGAATATAACGATTTGTTGATGGAAGCTTCATTACTAGTCATTGATCTTGTTAGTCCAATACTCGACGAAGAACTTGATGATTAATAAATTATTATTAGTTGGCTGCCTACGCAAAATTAAATACTGTGAATTGTTTGAGTGTAACAAAATATTAAGTAATCATAGAATATTTTAACAAGTTATTACGAATAAATTGAAACCAAATTGCGTAGCTTTTGACCAAAATTTTTAAATACTAGAATTATTGAAAAGTTGATTTTGATTGTTTTTTTATGGAATGTAAGAACTTAATCATTGATGTAAGAATATTTAATGTGGGATCATTTTGCTTCTAATATACTAAATTGTGAAAAAAAAACAATTTACGAAGGGCTTTCTCGAAGTTTGTTACACGAATGGAAGAATTTGAAATTTAATCCAAATTATCAAACCTTAAAATTAACCTTTTCAATTTTTTTTTCTCTTTCTTTCTTCGAGTTATTAATTGCTGAGTATAAGAATAATTATTGCATTCCAAAATTATCACCTTAGACCGAAATAAAGAGTAGGAAGAGAGTCTTTAGTGACAATCTGTTCAATTATTATCGTACAATTTATCTGATTTCAAATTCTATCGTTCATTAATAATAATAGTACTGATTTTGGCGGAGTAGTTCATAAGATATAACAACTTTATCCTACTGAGCTCTACGGACACGATGGTCATGGGGCACGACGATGTTAACACTCCTCCAAAACCTCCATCACACGTGCTAAACGGGAAGTTCGGGAGACTCGGAAAACGCATCCGAAATGAACGAATTAAGGAGACAGTTAGCGGAACTGAGAGCTCAGAATGAACGTAACGAAGCGGAGAAAAACCAACTTAGGTCAGAATTATTATCGCAAGATTCAAGAAGCCACACCAGTCGCCAAATCACTTCATCTGTAAGGAAGGATTTGGGAGTACAATCTCTCGTGAAGTCGTTTTCGGGTGAAGAAGGAAGTCAGAGTGTACGCGAATTCATCCAAAACTTAAAACTCATTGCTCAACTCGGAAATTGGGAGGACAATGATTTGAAGTTTATTTGTAGAATGAAAACGACGGGTGCAGCTGCAACTTGCTTAGACACTCAACCCGAGTTACTCTCTGTCGGTTCCAAATTTGAAGATTACGAACGTATACTTAAACAAAGATTTGAGAAAAGTCTCGACCCGGAACGATGGCTCTTCGCGCTCAGCGCCATAAAGCAAAATCAAGGTGAGACCGCCCGTGCGTTTGCTGACCGTTGTCGCGAAATCGGGTTAAAAGCTATGCCTATTCCTGCCGACCCACAACAGGCAATATGGGCTCGCACGCAGCTCAACAAGACATTATTGACTGCTTTTGTACGAGGACTTCAAGGGTCAGCATTCCAAATCTCTTTCAATGTGTTTTTTTGTATTAGGCTAGGCAGCCAGAGTAGAGTAAAAATTGTTGTAAAAATTTTGTAGAGAAAATGTTTAAATACAACAAATTTTCATAGAATAAAAATTTGCTTTCTTTAACCACGTCTACCCTTTGGTAAAAACAGTTCATTAATATCTAATCTACCCGAGATATTACAATTTATTCACTTTTAATTTAAAAATATAAATTTGAATTAATAACTTTTACCAAAAATAATTAGTCATATGAATTTAAACATATGTTCGTTTTATATCAATTTGTAAACAGTTATTGAATTTTATTTTATTTTAGACCTGAAGATGGTGTGAACCGAAACTATTTTAATGTTTTTTAAAGAATAAAGGGTGCTATAAGATTTATTTCGTTCTATTAATTTAAAAGCAGCCCTTTAACAAAATACATCTTATAGCACTCTTTATTCTTTAAAAAACACTTTAAAGTTTTATAATATAATAATATAAACAGGATACACACAACATGGATAGATTAAAAACACATAAAAACTGGGCCCCCTTTGTCGATCAAACAGAAAGTGAAATCTGCACCACTTCACTTGTTTATTTGTTTATATATATATATATATATATATATATAATATATATATATATATATATATATATATAATATATATATATATATATATATATATTGAAAACTTTCAAAAAAGGGTAGGCCTACAAATAATGATGTTATTTTATAAAACTTGGAATTGGTGTAGTGGTAGTGAAGTGAGAAAAGTTTAAATGAAATAAAAATGTATATAACGAAAGAATTCAAAGTGGAGAAATTGTGGATTAGAACTGTAGGATTTACTGGAAGACTTTGGCAATAAAATTAATATTTTAGGATAAGAAATAAGAGAACAAAATTAATGGTTAGGTAACACGTCTTCTACATCTACAATCAGTGACAGTAATAGTGAAGATAACAGTGAAAGCACAATGGATAACCCCCTTATTTCAAGACCAATTGCGAAACATCACCTACACACAATACCTGAATATACAGGAAACCCAACAGAACTACTTAGCTTTCTCGAAGTTGTCGAAAAATTGAAAAATGACTATTGTAATAATCGTATCGCGGAAGCAGCAGACAATCATTGGATTCTCCTTCACTATTGTAAAAACAAATTACATGGACCTGTTAAAGATGTAATCCTAAACAGTACAGTAGATTACCTCTCAAATTTGATTGATGTTTTGAAAAAAAACTTTGCCGATAATAGGAAAGTAGAACAATTAATTATGGCCTCATATTCATTACAATGATTCACGAATTTTGATCGATACAGGTAGTAAATATAATTTCATTAAACCTCAAATGGTTTCTCCTCAGACAGAAATAATTGATTGTGATTATAAAATTTGTACACCCGCTGGTGAATCTAATGGAAAAGGTTGTGTAAATATTAATGTTAAGAATATGCTTGGTGTTGATAAAGATGAAAAATTTTATGTGTATGATTTTAGCGATAATTATGATGTTTTTATTGGAAAGCAAAAATTGCAAGGGTTGAAAGCAAAAATTGATTTGGAGACCAATTGTCTCATAACAAAAGATTGCACGATACCACTGTTAGGAATGAACCATATTGAAATAAACAAAGGTTGGAATGAATTGAAAATTAAAGCTAATGTTTGCACTCCATCAGATAAGCTATGTGTTGTTAGCGTTAGTAATAAGGAATTGCAATTGTATAATATTGTAACTGATATTGATAGGAATGGTTTTATTGAGATTGAATATTTTTCTGATTGTGACAAAACGTTGAGTATCGAAACAGTTTCTGTAGAAGAATGTGAATTGTACTTGGGTGAGATGATCGATAATCCCCTCTCCATTGACGAAATCACTTCTTTATTGAGAACTGAGCATATGAACTCAGAAGAGAAAGAATGCATTATTAGTACTCTTATGAAATATCCCGAAATAATAAAATTCGAAAGTGATATATTAACTGCTACTAACTTGCTCAAGCATAAAATAGTGACTACAGACGAAGAACCTGTTTATTTGAAAAACTACCGCTATCCTATCTCATTTAGGCAGGATAATAGTAATGAAATAAACAAGTTACTCGAACAAAAGATAATAAGACCGTCTAATTCTCCATACAACTCTCCCTTATGGGTTGTGCCGAAGAAACCTGATGCTTCAGGAAAACGCAAAGTTTGTCTTGTAGTAGATTATCGGAAATTGAACAACAAAACTAAAGATGATAGATTTCCTCTCCCGAATATTGAAGATTTGTTCTCAAAAATCGGTCGAGCAACGTACTTTTCGGCTATTGACCTTGTTTCGTCAGGATCCCATCAAATTGAAATGGAACCCAAATCAATACCAAAAACAGCTTTTGGTACTGAAAATGGTCATTATGAGTTTCTCAGAATGCCATTTGGGTTGAAAAATGGTCCACCTCAATTTCAAAGGACAATGAACTTGATTTACCAAATGTTCTTGTATATCTTGATGATATTATTATTTTCAGTGATAGCTTACAAGAGCACATGAAACACCTGAACGTTGTATTCAAACGATTGAAAACTCATCAACTAAAAATACAATTGGACAAGACCGAATTCTTTAAGAAGGAACTTCTATTTCTAGGTCCCATAGTTTCGGAAAAAGGCATTCAGCCTAACCCTGAAAAAGTAAAAGTAATAAAAGATTTTCCCGTCCCACAAACTACTAAACAAATAAAACAATTTTCAGGTTTGGCAGGATACTACAGAAAAATGATAAAAGGATTTGCTAAAATAGCTCAACCTTTAACTAACGCATTGAGAAAAACATCCACTATAAGCCCAAAAGATCCTAAATTCATTGAAGCTGTCAATTTTCTGAAAGAAGCAATTACTAACGCACCAATATTGCAGTTACCCAGATTGAATGATCCATATATTTTGACAACAGACGCATCCAATGTAAGCTTAGGGGCGGTCCTTAGTCAAATGACTGACAATAAAGATCTCCCAATTTCATTCGCTTCTAGAACACTCAATCCCAAAATCCCTGAACAAAATCTTTCTACTATTGAAAAAGAAATGTTGACAATAACTTGGGCAGTGAAAAATTTCAGGTCATATTTGTATGGAAGAAAATTCACCCTAAGAACAGATCACAAGCCACTCCAATGGCTTCATTCTCTAAAAGAACCAAATGCTAAATTAATGAGATGGAAATTGTTAATGGAAGAGTATGATTACACCGTAGAATTCATAAAAGGTCGCTCAAATTGTGTTGCTGATTGTCTCTCACGGCCTTTCAATGTAAATATGATGGAAAGTAGTGATGAATTTACAGGTTTTGACGATTCAGAATTATTCCCAGGCTTTCCCGCGGAAAATAATGCGAACAATGCCAACGACAATGCCAATAACAATGATGAGTACGATGACATTGATAACAATGATCTGCTAAGATTCCATAACAATGAAGCTCCTCCATCGGTGAGTGAAAGTGTATTGAATGATCTTGATGAACAATTCGATAGTTAATGCAAATATTGATAATATTAATGAAAATGATGTGGAAACTGGCAACGAAAACCTTGTAAATAATACTAATAATGATAATGACTCACTAATGACACAACATTCTCAAGAAAGTTCAGATGATAGAGTAGGTATAATGGACGAAAATAGTATCATAAACACTGAAGCAAACCAAATAGTTATTTCACGAGGTAAAGGAAAACCCCAATTCAAAAAGATCTTCAATAAAAACAGAATAATTTTCAAATACAGAGACGCACATGACATTGGAAACAACGTAGAAGAAATACGAGAGTATTTGAAACCTGATACTGTGTACGGTATAGTATTTTCAAATAAAAGTCCATTGTTTGAAGCTCTTAAAACAGAAATTCTAAGTTCAATGACTAATGAAATTGTCAAAATAGTTCCCAACATAAAATTCCGAATCTACAAAAGAATAAACGCCGACATAACTGATGTAGATGAACAAACAATGATAATAGCTCGATGTCATGAAGACAAAAACTTCCACAGAGGAATTAACGAGAATTATAAACTAATACGTAAAAACTACTATTGGCCCGCAATGCAAAAAGATGTAACCGAATTTGTAAATAAATGTGAAATCTGTTTGAAAACCAAGTATGAAAGAAACCCAATTAAAACTAAATTCAAAGTAACTCCCACACCCACTAAACCTTTCGAAAAACTTCAGATTGACACTTTCACGTATAATAATATTAAAATCCTCACAATTGTCTTTTCGTTTTCTAAAAGACTTTCCGCCTACACATTGAAATCAGCTAACAGTATCGAAATAATAAAAAATCTAAACAACTATCTTTCAGTTTTCCCAATATTCCAAAATGCATTCAAACCGATAACGGATTAGAATTCAACAATGCACTATACAAACAATTCACTGAAATAAATGGTATTGAAACTTACTTCACCACACCTTATCATCCCCAATCTCAAGGACTAATAGAAAGAACACACTCCACAATTATTGAAATTCTACAAGGACTCGAAATTAAATTCCCAAAATATAGTGTTGAACAAAAACTTCAATTAGCTTTGCGAACCTATAACAATTCGATAAAAGATCAATTCAACTTAAGCCCAAATGAACTAACTTTCGGAATTCAGAATTATTTACCAAAAAATCAAGATCAGGATAATCCCGCAGTAATCACTGAAGAACTTGCTAATCAATACTTCAAAGAAATACAAGCGTTGAATGATGCCGTTTACAAGAAAATAATCGAGGAAAAAGAAAAACGAACAGAAAAATGTAACAAAAATAGAGAGGAACCACCTGAAACACCAGATAGGATATTCATCAAAAACCCGAAATTTCACAAAATTGTTCCAAGGTATAGCACAGCTACTAAGGAAGGTGATAGGTTTAAATTGAAAAGAAATTTAATCAAAATCCACCCTAACAGAATGAAAAGGCCTCGTAAAAAAGTAAAAGATAATCTAATTGTTGCAGATGAAGGCAATGACCATCATTCTGTTGTTCCTGATCTCAGCAACGTTGACGTACAGACTGACAGACTTGACAAAGACAGCAGGAATAATTCCGATTAAAATAGGACAATCTATGCTCATTAACGACACATACAAAGTTATCCATTTTACTAACGTGACTGACCTTAAAATACAATCTTTGAAATTACAGACTCATATTAATAATCTGCAAGTCGCTTACATATCCTCTGACATTATTGAATCCTTGAAGAAAATTTCACTCAACCAATATTTTAAATTAGAAATGATTTCTGAAATTAAAAATAAAAAGGTAAAACGTGAACTAATGAACGGATTAGGAAACGCCATATCATGGTTGACAGGACTTATGACTGCTGACGACAAAGAACACCTCGATAAAGTTATTGATAAAATAGAAAATAATGAATTACATCTTGTTAAAAATGAAGAACATAATTTTGAAATGAACCATGAGTTAATTAAGAAATTCAATTTCGATGTTGAGCATATTGATTCAAATAATAGAGCATTAGAAAATATTACTAACGAAACTGCCAATATTGTCGAAAATATGCAAGCTGTTGACTTGATTACTTTGACTATACAATTGTTGGATGATGAAATAAATGATGTTGTTAACTCGTTGATGTATTGCAAAGAAGGGAAACTTCATCCATCAATTTTGAGCTTTGATGATTTTCGTAGGTTAATTAATTATAAGAATTATTCATTAGCTAGTAGAGATTCCAGTATTTTATGGGAAATTAGTAATAGCACTTGTATTTTATCGAAATCTGTTATAACTTACATTATCCATTTACCGAAATTAAACGATTTATTTGAAAAATATCACCTTCTGTCTTATCCTGTTGAAATGGAATCAAATTTTCACACCATGAAATTAAAAGAAAAATCGATATCTGTGTCTCAAAACAAAAAGCTTTGGAAACTGACCAATTGTCAAAAATTCTCTTCTATTTCTTTTTGTAGGTACTTCAGGAGAAATTATACATGATAACTGTATTTTGTCTGTAGTAAATAATAAGGATTTGGATAATTGTGTAAGAATAGAAATAATTGATGATAGACCATTTATGAATTATTTCAAAAATTTTAATTGTATTTTAAGATATAAGTTTGATCAAATTAATATCAATAATGGAACTATAAATACTCCCTCATCTTTCCTTATCAATCTGGATATCAATGATGAAATGACAGATGTAAAATTACCGTTTACTTCAGTTACCACATATGCACAAAAATTAAGTCATGTACCAAATAAAATTCATACTAAACTTATCGATTTGAAAGATGTTAGTAAACTTGATGATATTGAACCTAGAGATCTTAATTTTATAAATTTTGAAGATTCTTTCGTCCTTAAGACACGCCACATTGTAATTTTTGTTTTAAGTACATTTATACTTCTTGTAATTTTGATAATCGTTTATTACAAATTTAAGAAGCCAACCAGTGTACTAAATTACCGAATTGATACACAAGTACCAATATCATCAACCCCTACCATAAGCTATATTGTACCACCTAGAAATTAGATCTAAGTTAGTAAACTTTAATTTGTAACTTCATTTTAATTTTTGTAATTTTTGAGTGTCCCAAATTTAGACGAAAAAAACTTAAGGAGGGAGGAATTATGTAAACCTAAACAATTGATGTGCTGACTACTATTTTTGTCAGTACCGCTTAGTGTCGCTCTCAGCACGCTCATTTTAGTTAGTCTACTTCAGCCACTTGATGTGTTAACATGTATTTTTTGCAAATAAAATTTCTTTTCAAAAACTGAGTTTTAATGAACGTGAACGTGTTTTATATATATAAATAAATAAATATATATATATATAATATATATATATATATAATATATATATATATATATATATATATATATATATATAATATATATATATATATTTATACATATTGAAAACTTTCAAAAAAGGGTAGGCCTACAATAAATAATGATGTTATTTTATAAAACTTGGAGTTGGTGTAGTGGTAGTGAAGTGAGAAAAGTATAAATGAAATAGAAATGTATATAACGAAAGAATTCAAAGTAGAGAAATTGTGGATTAGAACTGTAGGATTGGAAGACTTTGGCAATAAAATTAATATTTTAGGATAAGAAATAAGAGAACAAAATTAATGGTTAGTCCTAGTGTCTATTTTTAATAAAAAAATTATAAAATAAGTAGCCCTGAATACATACATTTTGAATCAATATAGTAGTTATTGAGATGTACAAAGTGAATACATTTATGAGGTTTTATCAAATTCTAGTTATACCGGTAGACAAAAATTCAAAGGTAGTCTATAGGAATATACAAATTGAAAGTGTGAAATACAGTTATGCATGGAGTATCATGTTATGACTACAAATCGAGAATAAATTATAGTACTTTATGATAGAGACATATACCGTATGTATTGAGTTGATGCTTGCTTTTCGCTCATCTCAAATGAGCAATGGTTCGATGCTGCAATGATTAACATTGAGCTACAAGCTCTGAATCTTCAAATTTTGGTTTACGATCATAATATTTTCTTTCCTAATATTGCTCAGTCATTGCAGAAAGAGTTGAACATTACAGATTATGAAAAATTATTCCTATATATATATATATAATATATATATATATATATATAATATATATATATATATATATATATATATATATATATATATATATTCTGCATTATCAAGTACCTACCATAATCATTTTCCAAACAACAGTATTTTTTTAAATACATTATAATTTTTTCTATCTTATAATTGAACGAGCGTTAGCGAGTTCTCACTTTTGACTTGCTGAAGGCCAAAGTCTCTGACTGCTTAACAATAACTTTAGAAAGAATTGATCAATCGATCAGCTTCAAATTTTGAACACATATTCTTCGAACCTTTTTACAGGTCAAGTTCATTGGACAACAGAATTGACTCACTCTCCTACGTCCTTTTTCAGAATATATGAATAACATTGGAATTGCATAAGAAAAAAATTATTTTTATTTCTCTTTCCTCTATCATTCTGTTCTCACTTGAGTAATCTTTCATCATTATTTTCCAATTTTCTCGGTTTCTCTATGATGTATTTCTATTGCAGTATGGATCAAAACTGGACATCGCGGGCCCCTCATGGAGAGAAATAAGTTGGGAAGAGAGGATGGATGATGAATCTGACTCTTATATTGAGCTGGAGGGTTCAATTCTGTCAGTGAAAGATTTGCGATCGGAAAATGAACTGGAAATTGTCGTTTACTCACCGTCAGATGACAAATCAGCTCAGTCGGACAACAGTCGATCAAATTCGTCTGGAAATGAGCAAACGCTTCGTTATGTGTCAATCCCGAGACAGAAAATTCAAGATTTCCTGACGAAAGGCATTGGCGTCAAAAATCAATCGTTTATTGAGGATAATGATGCAAATAAGGTGAAACAGATATCTGTCAAAAGAAAACCGTGAAGATGGCATGAAAAATTGGGTACCATACCAAGCTACTGTACCAATAAGAATATCATGCATATATTATTCAGATTACAAAAATCGTTTCAATGCATCTTAGTAGGAAAGAATGAACAAGAACAAGCAGATGAGGACCACATTTTTTAGGGAAAGAGTTATATAAATATATATTTTTTTAAAAGAAGAATCGGACTATTTTCAACCAAACTCACCCTAGGTACATAGGAAAACACACAATTTTTGATACAGAGCTGATTTTTATTCAAAGTTAATAATAAAATACATTTCTTTTCTGAAAATATAGTACCAAATATTATTTATTTTTTCAATAAGTTTTATATAATTTAAAAGTACTGTAATTTAAGTTCATTCTGAATTCACCAGAGGCCTTTAATCTTCAGTAGACTGGCCATCAGCATAAATTGAAAACTACCATCAAACTTTAATGCATAGCTTTTTCAGACAGTCTATCATTCTTGAAATTCTACTTGTAGGCCTATATTCTATACACAGTAAATCACATACCTTACTTGAATAAAATTTCAAATGCTCAAGAGACAAGAGAGCCTTCATAGACAGTACAGAACTTTCTGCACCGTGGTATGACTGCACTGTCGTATGACGGTCAATGGATTTTGGAACATGTCAAAATGGATTCCATGGGACACTGAACATTCTACTGCTAATAAAATTTACCAGTATACGGGCCGCTCAAATTATTCTAGTATTATAACAGATTGAGCTGTTTCCATACTTTTCATCAACTCTGTAGTTTGTCCTTCATGATGTCCAACCTCAACTGACATAATAATAATAATTAACTTTCTGTCCATAAAGTGACCATGCAGAGCATGCTCAAAAGAGACAAGTCAGAAGAAAAACATGAAAGCCAAAAACCAGCAGCGGACATCACAGCGCCAAAATATCCACTCACCAGTGCACTGTCACATTCAAAGAATTGAATTTATAATAAACTAGTTGATAAAATACTTACCTGCAGCTCTGCATGCAGCCTGCAATCATACAAGAACTTTCACTTTCGACGTATTGAAGGAGTGGAAAACGAGCTGGTTCAAACAATGGCTGTACCACTTTTCAGTTATGCCGTAATTTCGTATCACCGGATATACTCCCTTCTCCATGGGAGGTATTCCATACCCTCCGGGAGCATAGCTCCGGTACTTTCTTGTGTCAAGTATCAAATAATTAACTATGCTTTTTCAGATTTCTATTTAAAAAACTATTATGCACATAATTATATAGCCTGCCTGTTTGGGCCTACAATATATAATTTATTTTTAATTCTTTGATACATTATAGAATAAGATATTTATACAAGATATTGTATCTTATCGCTCAAAATGATGAAAGATTCACGGCTGCTAACGTACTCCTTTAACCAGTGACCGCACTTGAACTGGCTCTGATTAATAATTGAGCCCTACCTTGGAATAATATTATATTATATCCATCAAATATGATATATTATATCCTTTCCATGTCCACATCATCATTTCACATACTGTACCCGCTCTTTCGAGAAAAACGTTCAGTAAAAAACTTCCACAAAAATTTGGAAAAACAGACTATCATAAAAATTTTTAATTCCTAATAACGTATACTGTAAATCATTTGCGCTCTTTATTTCCTGTTTGAAAAAGTATATTTTAGCTTTTCATATTGACATCTTCTATACTTATTGAATAAAATCTCAATGCCCATTGCAACTTCAAATCCAAAATAATTAATCACAGTTATATCTATGCAATATGCAAGTGTAAATAAGACAAAAAAACTCACGTCCCTTAAATAAGAGTGCCGTCTCTGGTGGATGTGCTGCCACATTTCCTCTTGTTCGTCAAGTAAATTTAAGGGCTCATTTCCGAGCTCGGGATTTAGCTAAGTTCTAGACTTTAAACATCTGGAGCCAGAAAATTGGCTTTCCGAAACAGGGCGTAGTGATAGTTTTTATGGTACCGTAATCTTTATTTTCTCATTTCTATAATTATTGGAGACGTTTATTGCCTTGACGAAATGAAACATTTCTAAATAATTCAAAATAGGTAGCAGAAACTTCACACTATTTTCTCTTTATTTTATTTTGTTTTCAATTTCATAGTTTTTCGAAATTCAATTTAAACGTGGACTAAGACGACGCCCCGTTTCGGAAAGCCAATTTTCTGACTCCAGTTGTTTAAATTCTAGAACTTAGCTAAATCCCGAGCTCGGAAATTGGCCCTAATATTTTATATCACTCCAATTATTCCGTCCATTCAATCCATCCAGCTGTATGTAAGAGTGAATTAACGAAGTTGATAAATTGTGGCCCATTAAAAAAATATGATTCCACCTCTTGGCAAGATATAATTAGCAACGTCCCGTCCGAATCCCTCCTCACAGGGATAATAAATCGATTTTCAGTCAATGAATCGTCATAGTATTTTAACCAGGTCTAGTAGACGCCAAAGTAGATTTAAATAATAACAATAGAGTACTTAAAGTGAGAAAACGGAAAAAAATGACATGAATTCTATAGGTAATTAAAATAATAATGATATTTAATTCATAAATAGTAACCATATACTCAATTACAATTTTACGATATAATTCTAAACAAAAACACTTATTTTAGAGACAAAATGATCAAATTGTTAAAAAAAGATCACCATTACACTACTTTAACGAACAGAGCGCCCCAATATTAGATTTTATCAGCTTGTAGGCTATACAATTGAAGAGATGTAGGTTATTACAGAATGACCCAAAAAGAATGGTCGGCTTTGAAGTGACTATAACTTGAATAATTTCCAACATATATTTTATCTCTATATATTATGAGTTTGTTCAATTGTCTAATTTCAGAAAACGTCATAATTAACAAAACTGATGAGTCGTCGACGTTCCATTAGGTGACGTGATTATCTTTTGGCCTTTGTTTGCCGCTCTTTACAGTATCACGTATGTTAATTATGACGTTTTCTGAAATTTGGCAGTTGAACAAACACAGAAATATAGAAAAATAAAATGTATGTTGAAAATTATTCAAGTTATAGTCATTTAAAAACCGACCATCCTTTTTGGGCCATTCTGTATCTTGCAACAACAGAAAACATTCAAGTAATAACACAACGTTCACATCACACATATAAGGAACTAATTTTATCATCGGAAGAAACAAATTATCAGCCATACTAAGTAATTAAGATAAGTATTGAGAACAATATTTTCAATAAGTCAAAATCACACTGATTATCCAGAAGCGAAATGCTAGTTGTAATTCAATACAGAAATGGGATTAGTGTTAATCTAGCTCTAAAAGATCCACATTTACGAGTAACATTTTGAATGAATAACGAAATACAATAAAAAAACTGGTTATTTATCTAGTAATCAGTCTGCTACTATTTACATTTCATTTTACATACTACTATATTTATTTCATTTACATTTATGACAAACTGGCACACTGTCAAACGAGAAGGAGGGCATTTCAAGCATATTTTAAAATGAAATGTTAGTAGCAGACAGATTACTAAATAAATAACCATGTTTTTCAATGTGTTTCGTTATTCATTCAGAAAAGTGTTGATTTAAGTTTCATTACTTTACCTATCATTCCTTTACAAACTAAAACTTCAATCAGCCACCATTTTTGGTATCATAGAACATTTTTATTGATGCCATCTTTCCAGTTTTAAAAAGGCCTTTAAAATGATGTAGCACACAATGGGTGTTAACATTTAAAATATTACAGTTACAACCCCTAAGTCACCCTCTTATGAGGGGTTGAAATTCAGTTGTACGTCAAAAGATAAGAGTATTCGTCCAATAACTTATCCTGAAAGTTACAGTATTATAACTACAACAGTCTCCAACTTATTGAAGGGTTCCCATACATTATGACTTACTCTGTATAAATACATTTTCAACTCAACTAACTTAACTATATGATATGAGTAGAATAACAGTTTCTTTGTGTAGATACCTCTCCGTGTGTGTGTGTGTGTGTGTGTGTGTGTGTGTGTGTGTGTGTGTGTGTGTGTGTGTGTGTGTGTGTGTGTGTGTGTGTTGCCATGCTATCAATTTATCCTAAATAGGTTGAATAGCATTTTTCACCTATTAACCTAAAGAAAGTTATCGGCTCCAAAATGGTAAATTCTTGATAAATTATGAATGGATTGCCATGCTACCAATTTCTCCTAAATAGGTTGGATAGCATTTTTCACCTATTAACCTAAGGAAAGTTATCGGCTCCAAAATGGTAGATTCTTGATAAACTATGAATGGATCTATTGCTTATGAATGAGAAATCCAGTTTTCAGAGCAAACCAACTTATAATCTTCAGAAGAATTTTGGCAATATACAACACAAATCCACAAAACAATACCTTACACACTTAAGCATCTAGCATCATCACAAGCTAAATACTTATCCATTTATATAGTTGAAAAACAATGGCTATAGGCTTGTAGACACACAAAACAATTTATACAAATTAGAACACCATAAAACTGTTCAAAACTCAATTTAAAACATTAAAAATTCAATTAAACAGAAAAATATTCAGAGAACACAAAATTAGAACACATAGCCAGCCACCATTTTTTAGAGAGAAAGCCTAACAAGTACAGAGCAAAGCCCCACCTCAAAAACAGTGTTGACGTTATGAACACGTCACCAATATTAAATTCCAAAAAATTATAAATTACAAGTTTAGAATTTACATTTTACATTTGTTCTCAATAACACTTTATTTCGAAACTGTTATTTTAAATTTATATATCCTCTATATTTATCTGTTAATTCTGTTAACTCAGTTTCGGTGATACCATGGAATGTGCAACACAATTATTTACGATAAATTCTCAGTTAAAAAGTTGTCCGCATATCATTTACTCTGATATTTACTATCAAGTTTTATAGATCTCAAATTGAAGATTCGATTTTAATCGAGAAAAAATGTAATATTACAGGATCTATTGCTAATGAATAGGAAATCCAGTTTTCAGAGCAAATCAACTTATAATCTTCATAAGAATTTTGGCAATATACAACACAAATCCACAAAACAATACCTTACACACTTAAGCATCTAGCATCATCACAAGCTAAATACTTATCCATTTACACCACACCTGACATCATTTCTGTAATCGGTGACATATTTGTCTCTATTTAGTATAATCTTCCAAAATATGGAATATATAATAATACATGTGGTTTGATAGTCATTCTTGCAGACTATACCACTGCTGGCCACCAATGTAAATGGAGGGGGGGTTGTTTCTTCTCTCCTATAATATTTACCAAAATTATGCTAAGTTTACTGCTATCAATTCATCTACCGGTATTTGAATCCTTGATTGATTGGGAGCTTTTAGTGGATTTGTTCATTCAAATGCACAGATTATCATCATTGTCACATATTCTAGCAAACATAGTAACTACGAGCCAGGAACTTCAATGAAAAATACTTTTTAAAATTCAACCTCAGGTTTATTGAACTCATTAACGAATCAATAGAAATCATGTCAAATTTTCAAACAGAGTTAATCAGAAAAAGAAGGAATTTCAATCTATACATTTTGGGAACCTGCTAACTTGCTGCAACTAAATTTGGGCCTCGGTCATTCTATGTACTAGATTTCAAGTTAAATAAAAACAACAGTTTGGCACTCACCATTTCAACAATTTCACATTTTATTTTTGAGACCACTTAATCCAAAACTCAATGAACTCAGACGTTATGAAACTCACTACACTCTACTTAAATTAACGCACACAATTAACCTCTTAATTTTACATCTACGGATTCTATCAATTTTAGATTACTATACAAATTACAACAAAAGTACTGATAATGAAAACTTTTCAATTTGTCCCTCTGGATGGGCAACAGACCCATTCAGAGGACTGAGGCTCGCGCACTGTTACATGATTTTCTGTTCATGTCTCAATACCAACTGTGGCCTTTTCACTGAAAATTATTCCCCCTCCACGAGCATTGAGCATAACTTCCAGTGGAAAAGCCAAAGCTGCAAAAAGGTCAATGCTCATACAATTTTCAAATATAGTGGCTTTTTTGACATGAAATTGAAACTGTATTTGAAAATGCACTAAAATTGCTTTAATTTCGACAACTAAGCAACAAGTTAGCAAATTCAAACAAGACAGAGTCAATTCTCACACTAAAAACGCAGGGTTCAACATACAGTTAGAATCAATGTTCATTTCAGTTCAAAAACCTGAAAAATAATATAAGATACACAAAAAAAAAACTACAATACTACCCTCTCAATATCACACTATTACATATATATAGTGTTTATGAACTCCCTACCAATACTCTAGGGCATTGTTCCTGGGTGAAAAACATATCTGAGTATCATATTTAAATTGTCCGGAAGTCTTCATTTAATCAAACAGCGGCCATTTTGATTTTTTCACTTGTTTTTCCTTAATAATGGTTAATCATACGAAATTGAAACTTTGCACAATCATTCATAACAACTGGACAAAGCTACAAAAAAAATTACAATAATTTTTAAATGTATAAACCACAATGACGGCCTTTAAAATTTTGCTTTTCAAATAACTCAGAAACCGTTGGTTTTACAAAAACTTTACAAGAATAGCTTTTTAGTAAATTAAATTGCCTATTGATTGGTGCCCAATTTTCCAAGATTGGACCAATATGAACTAAGATATGGCAGCTTTAGTGGTTGGTGACCCGCCTTTAGAGGGTTATGTAACGTTGTTTTGTTGTTCGAATTAACCTAAAATCGCTTAAAATTAACATACAATGCAAATAGAGATTGTTGCATCATTGCGATGCGACTCTATCAGCATGCCTTGGTTTGTACTGCAACAAACTTTCACCTATCACTAAATGTGCCATATCTCAGTCAATATTGATCCAATATTAAAAAATCAGGTACCAATTGATAGGTAATTAAATTTACTAAAATGGTTATTCTTGTAATTTTTGGTAAAATCAACGGTTTCCGAGTTATTAAAAGAGAAAAAAATTAAATGGGGGCCAGTTTGTTTTATGAAATGTGATTTTTTTTTTCTTATTTGAAAAATTATTGTATTTTTTTTAGCTTTGTCTAGTTGTTATAAATGATTGTGCAAAGTTTCAATTTCGTATTTGAAACTTTAAACTTTAAAAAGTGTTTGACAAAATTAATTTTTGCAGGCAATTTGGAGGTACGTCATGACCCACGACCTTTTGGCTGTATGTCGTGCCGACATAGACAACATGAAAGTCATAAAAATGGTAATGGCTTTGCCACACCTGCCAGCACAGAGAGGACCTCCTCACAGCGACCGAGTTCCTCCCTTCTCAATAGTTGATGGCCTAAATGCAATCATAGATTACATTAATGAGGGAGAGATGGATGCTCGGTTGCAGAACTTAACAGCTTATGTGAGGAGATTCTGGGTGGGTGTGATTGGCGTGGAGTCATTGTCTACTTTTGGTTGCGCCAGGAGGACCAACAATGACCTCGAATCATTCCACGCCCAACTTCTCTGTGCGTTTGGCGTGAATCTCGACATATGGAGCTTCATAAGTAAGTGATACACTATTATTGGGTCGATTGAATGAAACCTAGAATCAAGCGACTAGCACCTAGTCATTACTTCTTCCTATATTATTGATAAAATTTTGTTGTTTTGAATTAAGTGGTAGTACTGTAGGCTACTATAGCAAAGACAAAAAGATCATGTGCTAATATTTTCTGTACGATGTAAACAGCACGAAAATAATTTGTGGAAATTGGAACGTTGCAAAATACGTATTGATCAACGTTGTCCGCAGATAAATAAGAATAGATAATTAATCGATTATCATAAAAAATTATTAGTATCCATTTCAATACTTTTTTGTATAAGCAAAACTAGTTTCGAGCACTCATAAAATTCCTGGTTCCACCTAGGCCTAGTTAGTGCTAGCCAACCTCATTCAACCGATTCCAAATTGGAATTATCAACTGCTCTGGGTTTTATTCAATCAATTTATTTTTAGGCACTCTATATATTTATAATAGTTAGATAAAAGAGCAAAATGACAATGATTCATTCACTCACTCACTCATAATCAACAGAACTAAAAATCTACTGGACCAATAGGCTCAAATTCAACATAGTTGGCCAACTAGAGGCGCTCTAAGAACAGATTAGAAAAATTTCCAGAGATTTTTCCAGAGAGGCACCCAAGAACAGCATTTTTTCAACGTTTTCTCAGCTATTTCAAGAACTAATTGGCAAAAAAATGTTCAAATTTGATACACAGGCTCTGCTGAGGTATGAAAATGTTGTATTGGTAGGGTTTTGAAATAACGCCCAAGTTCCGACCAAGATCAGCGCTTTTTGAGCATTTTTCCTGCGTTTTCTGGGCGGAGCCCACTGGCTAGACAGATGAGGCGAGCGAAGCGAGCCTTCTGGCTAGTTCAATATGAATTCATAGTTAAATTCGAGTTGTTGTTGAATATTCAATTAAGAGATAAGATAGGCTGTCCATGATATTAATAGATAGAGGATGCCTTCTGGTGTATTTTATTCTGTGTTGCTCATAGTGCCATGCGATGTTGTATCATCTAATCATTGACAAACAAGTATACATCCCCCCCCCACTCATAGTTCATGTTCATCTTATCTTAAACTCCTATATTATAAATTGACAATTGATTATTGTTTACGAATCACTACCGTACCGTACTAAACATGCAACAAATTGATTATAATAATAATAATTATTATTATTATTATTATTAGGTATTTGATTTTAATGAAACAAATGTGTATTCCAAAATCATTCAGCTTGCGTTCACACCAATTTAAATCTGCACTTGATCAAATATACAGCTGCAAGATCAATAAAAAAGTGGTTCAACTGATGAGAGCACAGTAGTTATTTCAAGTCCTTTGAAGTTTGCAATTGTTTAAAATTTTCTTGTAATAAACTTTGAATTAATTGCTTTTTAGGAAGGCTCCAGTTAATAGAGAGAACCTCCTATGACAATCTCATTAGAGTACATAGAGAGATTGCGGTCAACCGACCGAAAAAAGACAAAGTTACTTGTGATGTCAAGAAGGCGATCCGTCGTCTTATAAACGGCGAGATCACAATAATACACTTTCTGAGTGCAGTGGCTCATGGTGCCGACAACATTGTCAATAGGCCACTGCCTCAGAATGAGTGGTTCCTTCTTGACATATCTGGAGAGGAAGAAGTAATGTGAGAAGGTAAGAGTCAGATTGGCAAGATAACCATTACAATCAATGGTCGACAGCCAAAAAGTTACATATTACTTGTACCTTAATTTTAGTATGTGGAAATTATCATTTTATATTAAAGCGACAGAGTGATTTTTGAATAGTTATTTTTCATTTCAAATGGGACCCCCGATGAATCCTGATGTCATACTTATTCTTGTGAAAGAAATATTTAGCTGTATCCATAATTTTTACCAACTCTGCACTAGTGACACCCTGGGTTGGAGAACTCACTGTCACACTTAAGAAATGTTTGTGTGAACAGTGTTATTGATTCATCACTTGAAAGAATCCAGCCCGACCACTTCTAACCTAGGGAAAGGGGTCTAATCAATCTAAAATTCACTGACACTCATTTGGTGGATAAATTACCAATATATTGAAAAAAAAATATTATGAACAAGGCAATACATGATTTTCAACAGTCGTTGACCACTACTTAATAAATTTTCAAAACCTGAAAATGACAATCTCAAAAGAAAGAATCTAGGAGATCCAAGGATACCCAATACGTAACTGAAATCCCCAAAAGATCAACATTGATCTTGAATACAAGGAAAATAATCCAAAACAGATTATAAGCAAGTCCACCCAAGTATTACTCAATATCCAATAAAATAATTAATACAAGTTCAAAATAAAAGAAAAAGAAATTACTATTCAAGGGATACTTGGATTACCTAAGATTCAAATACAAATCAGTGAATTAGTGATTAGGTTGCAGTCCAATTCGTTCATCTAACATCACCCCAGTAGTGTTGCGGTCAAGTGTTCCTCAAATACACTGCTCGATCATTTCCGACTCAACACGGACAGTGAAAGGAATACAATAATTCATTATCGAGAACAAACTATTATATTCCCAACCTGACAAGGATAAACGAATAACTTCCCCCACTATTCGCCGATTGTTCCAGTTTGGTAGAAAAATTGGAGATGTATTACCTCGATTCGGCGAACTTTCCAATTGGGAGTAACAAACTCTGGTAGTTCAACAGCATTCGGCAAAATTAGATGGTTATGCCATTGTACACCGTGGTCCAACAGATCGTCCGTGACGTCAGAATCAGAACGTCGCCCAGTTCGTGGAGTGTCGGACAGTACGCCGAGATCGTGAATCTCCATGTCGTGGACCGCTTTTGCGGATTTAATAAACAATTAACCGAAGCGTTTGGTTAGCTTGGCTTGGTCAAGCATGCATTTACTCAAAAGAGACATAAATTAATAGCTAGGTGAACGATATAATTAGGTAAATGAGTTAGGCATGTTAAAATGCCAAAATTTAAGTGCTTAAAGAAAGAAAAACTGTACTTTAACAACACGAAATAGCTACATTGGTTAGAAAACAAAACCCAAGCCAAAACTGACGCCAGCTATTCTCTTTTCCAAACAAGGAGCAGAGCTTCCTAGATAGCCAGGACGGCAGACAGCAAGCGCCCTCTACAACTTTGTTAAACCAAACTTTATTGGATTAAAGCAGTAAAAGGGAAATTATTTACCAATCAAATGATGGGCAATAAAACAGTTGAAACAAAGGATTTGATAGGTTTATTTATTTGGAGCGAAACCACAACTACCAATCAAAGCAGTCGGCAAGGCAGACTGGCAACAAATTTAAAGAAAATTTCCCACAAAGAGTTAAAAGGGAGAAAAACCAGATGGCTTCAGCGGGAACTTTAAATAAAACAACTACCTTGTAATGGGACCATTACATTCACCCCCTCGTTTTGGTGTAAAACACCAGGGAAAATCACAATCCCAGGGTAACTAACTAGATAAAAAAATAACCTAAGTTTGTGGTAATTCAAGTCAAATAACTCACCGTTGCATGTGCTGCAACAAACTAATAACTTGGTTCCTACCTAGTATTAAGACAAAGAAATGAAAAGCATTCCCCAAGTGCATTACTTGTCAAGAGATATATGACTAAGCTTACATTCTATTCAAATATTACGCATTTATGTACAACATAATCACGAGGACAAAAATGTTGAGACTATCCCAACCCATGTGGAAGAGTGACAGGATGCAAATGGGATTCCACAGGATACCAGATCATGGGATCCAAAGTTTCCAAAATACTGGAAAAATTCGAAAAGTTTAAATCATGAAGAATGGTGCTGAAAGCAAAATATTTGGAAGAGGTAAAGGAATAATTGCAAAAGCAAAACAAAGTGGAATGATTGTAAAAGTAAAACCATGTCAAGTTGACAAAACAAAGGAAGCAAAACTTCAAATAAACCATGTGGAAAAGGACGAAGTTCCCAAAGGAATACAACTACTTAAAAGGAGAATTTGTGAGAATCCTGACCTTCCAGGTGGCCAGCCTGTCAATCAGTTTACTCACCAAAGAAATAATTAAGACAGAGATCAAAAATAAAAGACGTTAGTCTGGTTTGAAGATTTTTGATTAATCAATTTTAAATATGACAACAAACAGTTGGAAACCCAGAACCAATCTAGCTTTACCTAACAAGTCAAGCAATGACTGAGTGAGCACCGGTTCTCACCGCCATCAGCTCAACTTGAAGCCACCATCAGCTCAACTTGAAGCCGAAGATTTTAAAAGAAGCGAACAGCTCCATTCGCACACTAGGGGTTGAGAAAATCTACACACGCTTCCAAGAGATAAACACCACAAGAAAAATAACATCATTAGCATACTCTGCTGTTCTTGATTCTAGAATAAGACAAAACCAACAATAACTGAAAAGGGTTTAACTTGACCTATGGTAATTTCCAAAGGTACAACTACCTAAGACAAAGTTCACATACCTAACCAACTTGAATTCACAGATGACTCTGTTGGCAGACTAACTAAGGAATAAAGATAGTTCTACTATCATAACTTCAAATATCCAAAATGCCTAAGTCTAATATGAAATCAAAACAATTTTATTAGAAAAATAGAACAATTCACTTTGTTCCCAGTGTACAATGTCAACACTACTTTTATATACAGTCCACAAGTTAACAACTTTCAGAGCCTTGTGGTGTAAAACTCACCAATTATTATACAAAGACATACCAAATAATTACTAAATAGCACAAGAGCCCATACTGCAGTACATCAAGACATTGATTACAACAACAAAATTACAAATCCATGAAGACAATAGGACCTAGCTCAAATTTTCATGAAATATAGTTATTAACACAAACAATACACCAAATTCTTCCAAGACTTTATACCTCAAAGTCAATGTCCACAGGAAACAAATTCCTTACTCATAACACAACAATGAAAATGTAGTACACAACCACATCGTCAGACCAACAGCTTAAAGAATAAGCTAATACCCAAATATACAAGTATTTATTAGAAGAGGAGGGCAGTAAAGATGTCGCGATCATCTATTAATTACCATATTCCCATTACACAAGAATTTTCCAAATGGAAAAAACAAAGTATTCACTGTATTAGATGCTGTCCAGATACAGTAATGTCAAAAGTTGACATGAATAAAAAGAATACGAGTCAGCTCTACTGAACAAGTTTCCCCTCACGGATAAGAAACAAGTTATTCAGTGTACTTCTTTAGTTGAGATACATGTGCTTTCTGCATATAGACTCCTGTTTCAGGATCATGCAAAGCTGCAGTAACTGGTGTCAAAAACTTCTTAATCAGATATGGTCCTTTGAACCGATAACTAAGCTTACTCATCACTCTGTTAGCAGCACTAGACAGAACATGTGATTGCACGAGCACTAAATCACCTATCTGAAATGGGACTGCTACTCGACGTTTGTTGTATTGCTCTGCCATTCGGGTATGCGCTTTCAACAAATTTTTCCGCGCTTTACGCCAGATCTGCAAGGTGCCAGGCTCCACGGTTTCAGGAAGTATTTCGTCGATTCCCCACGCATTGGTCAAGGGATGATTGGGAGCATGTCGAAACATGAGAGAGAATGGTGTGCACCCGGTACTTTCATGTTCAGCTAAGTTGAAAGCTAGGCTTAACCACTCTAGACTATCACTCCATTTGTGTTGAGCCTCCGCATGGAAAGCTATCAAAGCACTCTTCAGGTTTCGATTTACCCGTTCGGACATGTTAGGGGCAGGGTAATATGGTGAAGTAGTGACCTGTTGGATGCCCAGCTGAAAACAGAAGTTCTTGAAAGCATTAGAGGTGAATGCTGGTGCGTTGTCAGTAACCAGACTCTTGGGAACTGAGAAATTCAAGAATATTCCTTTCAATGCTTTAACAATAGAGGCAGTATTTCCCTTCCGCAATGGTATTAACCAACAAAATTTGCTGAAGGAGTCTACACAAGACAAGATTTGAGTATAACCCTCAGGAGTTCTAATTAGAGGACCCACCATATCACAATAAAATCGTTCCAGAGGTTTTGTGACCACCTTGGATGAGAGGAACCCAAAATTGTGTTGTCTAGCCGGTTTGCTTTTCTCACACACATGACATGATTTCACCAAGTGACAAATGTCATTTCTGACCCCAGGCCAGAAAAATTTTTCAAGAACCTTGTTTGTGGTTTTGAAAATTCCTAAATGCCCACCTAGAACACTTTCATGGAAGTATTTGAAAACCAGGGGTATCAAAATCCTGGGTACTACCACCTTTTTGTCATCAGAGTTCCGTGATTTGACAACAAGTACACCCTTACTCAATGAATAAGGAAATTGGTCTTCATTGTTGATTATCTTGTCGATTACCTCTTTACAAAATGCATCATTCTCCTGATGATGTTTGATTTCAGAAAAGACAAGGGGAAAATCTGACAGTTTCAAATTGTTAACAAAACAAAAGAGAGGTTCTATTTCCTGAGCCGAAGGAGACAAATCAAGAGGTTCCTCCTCATCTTGAAACATGCGGGACAAAGAATCAGCACAGACATTTGATTTTCCTGCAACATGAACTGTCTCAAATTGAAACGATAAAATTCTCAATACCCAACGAACAATACGACCACCTTTGGGGTTGTTGAGAACCCAAGACAGAGCAGAATTGTCTGTAAGCAACTTAAACTTGGCATGTTGCAAGTAGACTTTGAACTTCTCCATCCCAAAAATAGCGGCCAAACACTCCAATTCATAGGTGCTGTAACGTGTCTCATTAGGTGTCAACTTCTTGGATGCATATGCAATAGGTTGGAGGATGCCATCTGTTTCCTGCGATAGAATTGCTGCAATCGCTGTTGAACTGGCGTCAGTCTGCAAGACAAACTGTTTGGTGAAGTCGGCAGTTCGTAGTACAGGTGGGTTGGCAATGGCCTTCTTAAGCTTGAGAAAAGCCTCCTGATGAATATCAGTCCACTCAAATTTGACATTTTTCTTCCTCAATGCATTGAGGGGTGCAGCAATCTCAGCAAAATGAGGGATAAACTTGTGATAATATGCCACCATCCCAATGAACCGAGCCACTCCTTTTTGATTTTTAGGAGGAGGGAAATCTCGAATACTAGTAGTCCTGCTTGGATCCACAGCTACTCCATGTTCGTTCATTATGTGACCCAGAAAAGAAATTTGGGTTTCCCAAAGCTAGCCTTGTCAGGATTAACGGTGAATCCAGCTTGTCGCAATTTTGATAGCACAATCCGGATATGAGACAAATGATCTGAAAAATCTTTTGAATAGATGACAATATCGTCGAGATAATGAAAGACAAATTTATATTTCTCTTCTTCAAACAATTCATCCAGAACACTGGACAAAATTTGTGAACCAACTGCCAGTCCAAATGGCACACGACAGAATCTGTAGGTTGCCCTCATGGTACAAAATGTTGTGTAGTCCCTACTGGACTCATGCAGAGGAACCTGATAATAAGCAGAATTTAAATCCAGTACAGAAAAGAATTTGGCTCCATTGAAGTTGTGAAAGGCACTATCAATGTTAGGAAGAGGCACAGAATCTAACGAGATACGTTTGTTTAGAAATCGATAATCCACCACTAACTGCCATGATTCGCTGTCTGAGTCATTCTTATCTCCTTTGGGTACCAGAAAACATGGACTTGAATAATTGGAAACAGCCTTCTCAATTACTCCTTCCTCCAACATTTTCTTTACCTTTTGATCAACAATCTCCCTTTTGATTGGGTTCAGCTGATATGGAGGGCGACGTACAGGCTCAGTTGAGGTCAAACGGATTTTATACTCCAACAAGTTTGTTTTACCCAATCTTTTGGATAATACATCCTGGAAATCACCAAGAACCTCATCTTAACCGGACTGCTCATCCTGTGACAAGGGACTGTTACTATCAAGGACTCCAATAGATGCAATCAGTGGTGACAACAAAGATCTCCACTCCGTGACAAAGTTGAATTTAATCCGTGGTTTGAAGCCAAAGAAATAGGAATTGTTGAAAAGATTAGGAATCAGCTGGGAAAACTTAATAAAATCACACCCTAGAATGACAGGAAAGGCAACATTTTCGGCAATAAAGAATTTGAAATTCCAGGTGAAGTTTTCAATTCTGATTTTTATCGAGACTGACTTACTCAACACAAGAGGGCTTTTATTTGCAGTGGTACAGACAAAATGTTCTTCAGAGAAGACAATGTGGTCACCATTGGCTAACAATTGATCCAGAACAGAAGAAGAAATAATAGATCTAACAGCACCAGAATCAATCAAAGCTGGTGTTTCCAAAGCCCCTAAACCCAAAAAACAAACAATTATAGGCAGGATTTCATTCATGAGTACTCTAGCCTTATGGTTGGCAGGATGCCGCTTATCCAAACGCCTGCTCCTCTGACCATATTTAGAGATAACTCTATTTCTGGGTTTATCCTTGTATCCCTCCAAGTTGGTAAACAATTTGTTTTTGGACTCATAGTTGGAATTTTCATCAAGACAAGCCTTGACTAGTCAGGACCTCTTTGATGTACAGTCACGTGCAAAGTGACCTACCTTCTTACAATTAAAACAAGTTACCTTTCCACTTCCACCAACTGCGCTTGGTCCAGGCTGCTTGACATCAGGCTTATTGTTGGAGGTACCAGCGTGTTGTTGTGCCGATTTTGACCTACAGTTCATAGCAATGTGACCTCTCTTTCCACATTCATAGCAGGTCCTATCCCGGTGTCCATAAGCCGTAGAGGTCTGCCTGACGCTACCGATTCTTGAACTCTCCACATAGGCTCGCTCATTGTCAGCAAAACTCAGGTTCTGTGATAATACACTCATCTCATTTAAAGCTTGAAATGTGGTTGGTCTTTCCTGGAAAATAAGACAAGATCTTTCCACCGGATTCAAGCCTGAACAAATTGTGTGGACTATTTCTGTCTCAGATAAGTTGATTCTGAGCAAACTTTCAGCTTCCCTGATTGAAACAATGTAACTGCAAAGTGGTTCCTGTGAGCTCTGTAAACGATAAAAACGTTCTCTCTCAATGGCCGATAACAAGCGTTGAGGAATGAAATATTGTAAAATACCTTGGTGAAATTGGTCAAAACTGATGTTTGAATTGATTGCAAAATTCAAACGTTCCCCTAAAGGCCCTACCACAAAAGGTTGCAACAGCTGAAATAAATGCAAATTACTTACACCAAATTGGCTTCTAATTTTCAATGCCACTCCCAAGAATTTCAATAAAGTCTCAACTGTCAATCCATCAGTGACAGGTAACTCTTTCAATAAAGACTCAACTGGATTCTGTAATTTGTTGTACAAACTTCCAAAAGGTGAAGATGCACTTGGGTCTAAACGAGGGACACCTGTGGAAATTGCTGGATTAAAGTTGAATTGACTAGGTTGCACTGGCATGAATTGATGTGCCCCTGCAGGCAGAATGTTCAAGGTCAACCTTGGATTATTTGTCCTGAGAGGAGCACGACCAACTGGCTCAACAGGAATATAAACTTCAGGTCTGCCTACTTTCTGCAAATTTTGTGTTGGAGGCAGCACTAAAGTAGTAGTAGTTGCAGAAGCCTCAGGGACCGTTGGAGATGACATGGCTGTTGAATACGGCACTGGTGAAGCTCCGCGGCTAGGAGGTCCAGGTTGCCAATTTGACAATGATGTAACTATCCCTAGTATTTTTTCTATACGTTGATCCAAATCCGAAAGCAAGCTCTCTTTCTTTTCAAAACGGGCAAATGTCAACAAGTGGATAATTCTATTTGTGCAGTGGGACACATTGGACATACTTTTGAGGAAAACCTCCTTCCTATTCTCGGCCTCCATGTCCCCACTTAAACTAGCACACCAGCCCTCTATCCATCCTATAATATTGTCTATTTGACTTAATTCAGACTTGGCAGAGTCGTCAGAGTGATTATACCTATGTAACTGTCTTTCCCCCTCACCATGCTCTTTTCGCACCTCTCTATACTTCTTACGTAGATCATCTACACTCATAGGTTCAATTTCCTCCCCGGGGATTCCCATGGTTCTAAGTTCAAAATGAATCTGAAACTTTACTAAATGATTAGGGTTAATAGCTCGAGCTAACAAACCTCTCATTCCCCCACCTGAAGCTATTTTCTCCTCTATCTCATGTTTTACTTCCCAAAACATACTTGATGGGGACTCTGTGGATTCTGTTCCCTGAACAGTCTGATCCCTTACTTCCCGGGTAGTATCTGAGGGTTGTCCGGACATATTTGGGATGCTGGTTTCCATCTTGTCAAGCTAGAGCAAGCTAGTACAAAAAATTGAAAATAAAATAAAAATATTAATGGCAAATAGAAAATTTCAAAATCGTTGTGTTTTAAGACCAAGTCTTTAAAGTTCAAATTCAAAGTCACTTCATACCTTGAATTCAATTCATACTTCAAACTCAACTCAGAATCCAACAAAAGGTATGCAACATTGTACAAAATTAGACAAAGTAAAATTATCATGTATAAGATTCTATCTTAAATTTTTAGATCTTGTAAGGCACATTAACTATCAGTACTGTCAATATTATTAACATTTCCATGCTAAGCATCTTCAATACTAAATAACCAATGATGATTGTCTATCTCAATACTCTAAATGAAGATAAAATGGATGCATTAAATTATTTCCACTCTCAGAAATCTAAATTTATCCACACCTGACTACAATACCCTAACCTGTGATTGATCGACAATCAAACCACATTCCTCAGGTCAGACTGGCGGTCAAGCTGTCATGCTTGGCAAGCAATGAATCAATCAAATATATTAAGTGATAAATTTGGAAATATGGATATTGAAAAGATATGTCTGAAAAATATAGAATTTGGAAATTTGGTATAGTTACCAAAATAGCAGAGTGCGGCGCAGCTTACTGTCACACTTAAGAAATGTTTGTGTGAACAGTGTTATTGATTCATCACTTGAAAGAATCCAGCCCGACCACTTCTAACCTAGGGAAAGGGGTCTAATCAATCTAAAATTCACTGACGCTCATTTGGTGGATAAATTACCAATATATTAAAAAAAATATTATGAACAAGGCAATACATGATTTTCAACAGTCGTTGACCACTACTTAATAAATTTTCAAAACCTGAAAATGACAATCTCAAAAGAAAGAATCTAGGAGATCCAAGGATACCCAATACGTAACTGAAATCCCCAAAAGATCAACATTGATCTTGAATACAAGGAAAATAATCCAAAACAGATTATAAGCAAGTCCACCCAAGTATTACTCAATATCCAATAAAATAATTAATACAAGTTCAAAATAAAAGAAAAAGAAATTACTATTCAAGGGATACTTGGATTACCTAAGATTCAAATACAAATCAGTGAATTAGTGATTAGGTTGCAGTCCAATTCGTTCATCTAACATCACCCCAGTAGTGTTGCGGTCAAGTGTTCCTCAAATACACTGCTCGATCATTTCCGACTCAACACGGACAGTGAAAGGAATACAATAATTCATTATCGAGAACAAACTATTATATTCCCAACCTGACAAGGATAAACGAATAACTTCCCCCACTATTCGCCGATTGTTCCAGTTTGGTAGAAAAATTGGAGATGTATTACCTCGATTCGGCGAACTTTCCAATTGGGAGTAACAAACTCTGGTAGTTCAACAGCATTCGGCAAAATTAGATGGTTATGCCATTGTACACCCGTGGTCCAACAGATCGTCCGTGACGTCAGAATCAGAACGTCGCCCAGTTCGTGGAGTGTCGGACAGTACGCCGAGATCGTGAATCTCCATGTCGTGGACCGCTTTTGCGGATTTAATAAACAATTAACCGAAGCGTTTGGTTAGCTTGGCTTGGTCAAGCATGCATTTACTCAAAAGAGACATAAATTAATAGCTAGGTGAACGATATAATTAGGTAAATGAGTTAGGCATGTTAAAATGCCAAAATTTAAGTGCTTAAAGAAAGAAAAACTGTACTTTAACAACACGAAATAGCTACATTGGTTAGAAAACAAACCCAAGCCTGGGCAATAAAACAGTTGAAACAAAGGATTTGATAGGTTTATTTAGTTGGAGCGAAACCACAACTACCAATCAAAGCAGTCGGCAAGGCAGACTGGCAACAAATTTAAAGAAAATTTCCCACAAAGAGTTAAAAGGGAGAAAAACCAGATGGCTTCAGCGGGAACTTTAAATAAAACAACTACCTTGTAATGGGACCATTACATCACTCATGAAATTTTGTATTGTAATTTTTGAAACGCGCAACTTTTAATTTTACAGAGTTGATTAAAATCATGAAAACAGCTAAATATTTCTTTTACAAGAATTATTTGAAAGGATGTTTCATTGGGGATCATATTTGAAATAAAAAATTACTCTTTCGCTTCAACATCTTTGTCCCTCATATGAATCGAAATTCATTTTTTTTTTTTTAATGAGAAGATGGTCATGTGATACATGATTTCAATACAGAGTTCCAAGAAAAAACCGCACATTGATATCTCAATCCGTATCAATTTTTTGATGTAAAAGTTGCAAATTAGCTGAAATCATGCGTCAGCCAAGAAGGACTGTCTGTGTGACAGCTCCCAAATAGCCTCAGCTGATGTTATGAATGAATGGAAAAACTGTAGTAATTGCATGCAATGAATTCGTCAGCTGGCTTAATGATGAATAACAACAAATGTTTTTCTTGAGCAATTTCAATGTTATTTGTTATATCCTGAAAAAGGACAGAGGAGTCGGTAAATTTTGTTGTCCAACGAGCTTGAGCTGTAAAGAGTCGAAGAGTACCTATGTGTTCATATTTTGAGCTTGATTGATCAAATCTTTCAAAAGTTATTGTTGAATATTCACACAGACGGACAACGACTTTGGCCTTGAGTTGAGAGTAAAAACTCGCTAATGCTCGATTAAATATTTTTTATGGATTCTATGTGCATTTTTATTGATTTGTATGCATTTTCTATATGCATTTTAGTGTGATGTTACTATAATTATATAAATGTCCTAAATATTTATTGATAATCTACAGATGTGGTTCAATCAAACTAAACATGTGATGATATGATGTTAGGAACTCCTGACTCATAAACTAATATTACTGTGTTCATTCAAATAACTGATTTAAAAATAATTAATTTTCATCTTTTCAGGTTGACCGTATCTCCAGAAGAGGTTGTAAATATTAGGTAGATAGGAAATATTATTAGGTAGATAGGAAATATTATTAGGATAGATCTGTAAATATTAATGTAACTTATTATCTCCAGAAGAGGGTGTAAATATTAGGTAGATAGGAAATATTATTAGGATAGATCTGTAAATATTAATGTATTATCTCCAGAAGAGGTTGTAAATATTAGGTAGATAGGAAATATTATTAGGATAGATCTGTAAATATTAATGTATTAATATATAAATAAATAAATTGCAACTTGAAAATTATGTAGAATATAAAGACTTTTCATTTCTATCATTAAAAAAAAACACCTTGTGTGACTAATTTGTTTCAAATTTTCGATGTAGTGTTTTTTCTCACATGAAAAATCACTGTTGTTGGGTCTAGTCCAACAAGGAAAGTTCAGACTTGATCATTGTTGAAGCATTGTCCAGATGCTGCAGATCTGACTCGACTAAAATTATAAAAATTATAATGTACAGCAGACAGCATTGGAATATTCAAGAAATAGATTGAGAGTCATAAGAAAATATGATTGGACTAATGTGAATAATAGTGCTTACTATTTAATTTATAAAATCTATCACTTTATTTTTTAATCACACAATATAATACAACTTGGATAAAATATAAAAATGAAAAATGTAAATGAATGTTTAAATATAGATTGAAATACAAACCTCAGTACCCTTTTAAATTATTTTATCACAACATGATTCGAATATTAAATACCATTTTCAAGTTTGAAAATGGCATTTAATGTACGAATCATGTTGTGATAAAATAATTTAAAAGAGTACTGAGATTTGTATTTCCATTTATATTACAAAAAGCCCTAAAGAAAAAGACAAATGAGTGTTTATATGTGATTGAGAAACTACTAGACCAATTATTATGAAAGTATGGGAATATTTTGTGTGAATAAGTCTTAAGTCTAGTAACACACACATCAATTTTTGAACTTACGATTTTATGCCATCCTAATAAATTTGATTAAATTGAACAAAATTTGACAAACATATATTATGATGTGATCATGAGTTTGTCAAGCTCCTGGTAGAGTTTATAAGGACGAAAAAAATTGTTCATTCAAAAATTGATGTGTGTGTAGTTAGACTTTGGACGTTCGATAAAAACTTGTTAGAATTTTTATTGTACAACCAAAACTTGAAGTAGCTTTTAGACACATTGATTTTATATCATGGACGTGCATTTTCAATTATTTGCTCCAGCTGCTTGCCAGCAGTAACATATTGCCATTTAAAAGCCAAAACATAAACTCCCACACATTTTCTTTTACCTTTGAACCAAATAAAATACAATTTATTAGGTCATGTTTATTTATGACTCGACTGCCTGCGTATCAGCCTGCAATGTAAACGCAATGCTGTGACAACGTCCCATGTTCATGAACATCACAATGTCCTACTTTTGTTTCTGTTTGTCTGGTAGGAGTATGCACTCGAAGATGTGAGACACTCCCTAAAGTAGGAACTTTGAATAATTTTACCCATTGAATAGTCAATATTGTAAATAAGGATATTTATTTAAAAAAACTTTTATTTTTCTGAAATACAAGTTTTTTAAGTTGCCCGGTTTGAAAAAAATGTCATAATTAGTTTGTTTTATTTCTGGTTCAAAATTTTTCTTAATAACTCAATATTTTCAAGTTCTGAGAGTTTATTGAATGTCATCATTCTATTATATTCGGTTTTTAATCAAATCAAATTCAAAATTTTTAGTTTTATTTCTGGATTGAAAAAAGAACTCAAATCAATTCAAGAGGATAGCATAACCTATCATTTTTATTCATTCATAACTCCACCTTCATTGTATTATCATTCATCCCATCATCATCACCTTGGCTTACAATACTTCTACAAAGTCGCCTTTGTAAAATAATAAATAATCAATATTATTGATTGATAAATTAACAGGATTGGCTCGTCAAGTGCTTCAAAGGCCTAGAAATCTTTCTAGTTTGATCACCGTATGACTTGTTTATCAATAATCACCTCGGTCAGTCTTCTAAAGCTGCGTTTATACCAAAGTTATTAAAAAAATGTTTATTTTTCCTTCCTTATAGATTCTATTAGATTAAACGGATCTTGACAAACACATAGGCACATCATTTGTATGATAAGCTACAGTATGTTCAATCTAATAGAATCTATGAGGAAGGAAAAATAAACATTTTGTTAATAACTTTGGTGTAGACGCAGCTTTAGCTAGCCACTGAAAAGCCTTCCAACGGATACCACCAAATAGTAGCAAAACTGCCTTAAATATTACTAAGAATATTTCTGATATGAATTATGGAGTTGTCTGATACTTTCATTTAGGATGAAACTTTCATTACACATAGGATGTCTGGCAAGTCAAGCAGTTTATTCAGATCCAGTTATTGCAGATGCGGCTCATAGTTTCCAATACCGTACCTATGATTGACTCTTATTGGTAGAAATACGGTATATTTAACTTTGAATATCATATTTTTACCCTTTTGAGAATGAATATTTCTACAAATTTCGAATTTTATTTGGGAAGCTGTCAATTGTAATTAGGAATTGTGAATTGTAATTGAGAAATAGTAAGATGTAAGTTACATGGGAAGTTGTTAATTGAAGATTAGAAAATAATCCACTTGTCCAACGTCATATTCCATACTTGCATTCTTTGCATGAATTTTAATTCATGAACAAGATCAACTGGATTTTCAATCAGATTTCTTAATTAAAACACAAACTTCTGACTAACAAATCTTATTACCGCATCTCAAATTGAATTCATACTTTCTCAAATACAATTCACTACCGTATTCTTAATATTACATGATGTGATAACTTTTAAAATAGGTACAAATGTCTATTCTCAATTATTACAATTGATACTTTCTTGAAATTTAAAAAGGTATAGATTATTACAAGTCTGGTATAGGTAATACCTACACATTTATAATCAATTCAACCAGATTTTAGCGAATACTTAGCCGTGATAAAAAATAACCATTTAATAACAATAATAATGCTTTTATTAAATCAAGAGCTTTTACAAACACAATTTTGAATCAATACAAAATAAAATACCTTTAAAAATAACTTATCCACTGAGTAAACTGAATTCCATTCAATCACAACAATACATGAAAAAGGATTGTCTGTTTCATTGTTAAATCATGACTAAGTGCCAAAAGCCGGTTAAATTTTAATCGTGATTAATTCCAGGAGAGCCAATCAGACAAACCGTCTTATAAAAAATGCCTTTTCAGATTGGTTCTCGTGAAATTAATCACGGTTAAAATTTAGCCGGCTTCTGTGCAACTAACATTAATTAGAGATTATTAATATAAAATTTATCAAACAAATATGAGAAAATTAACATTGTAAAAATCATCTGTCTGTAATATTATTTTAGTAAAAATAGAATATTGCTATTACCCGATTTCATTCTTTACCTATTCTTCCAGTTTTTTTTAATAATGCAATGTTTCCATTTTCCAAATACCGGTAACATTGCCTATTAAAATTACCCCAAAGATAAGGCTAAAAACAGCGTTTTGAAGTGCATTATTGCATTTCGAAAATTACACAAAGTACATCTAATTGAAATTTTGTGAAGTTTATAACAAGATAAGCAATGCAATTATTACTGATAAGAATGTACTAGAATAATAATGTTTTAACAAAGTGAAACCGGTGATTAGGTTAGTAATTAGTTTCCATAATGGGCCTACATTTTTAATTCATAATAAATTATTTTAAGTTGCTGTACTACTAACAACGAATCTACTTTATTATTGTAGCTACAATACATACAGCCTATCTAAATAATCTTCTACATAATTTATTTTATAAATTAATACAAATAAATGTAAAAATGATTCAAACTTTTCTTTTATGTAGCTCTACGTAACGTATTAAATATATATTGTTTTAAATTATTTTAATATAAGTATGTTAAGTTTTAAATCAGTTACCTTTGATTTGTAACTTGAAGTGAGTTCAAATAATAATAAATAAATAAAATGTGAACGCACTGTAAGCATGTAAGCAATAAACAGTGTTAACATAACCTTTAAACCGTGAAGTGTAAAGCTTTTACAGAGTGGAAAGTGGAAACGTGGAACGATCCTATCGATAGGATCGTTCCACTCAAGTTTATTTTTGTTTACATTTTTGACTGACTGACTGACTGTGTTCATGGGAGGTTGCGGTGCATGTACGGCTTCGGCGAAGTGAGCAGTAACCAGAAACCACGTGACTGGTGCACCACTACTTGCTCCCACCGAACGAAAAACGAATTCTGGTTCACCGTTTTTGGCGCGTACTTTTGAAATAAATCGTTTACAGATTGGTGTTGACAAAATAATATAAGTGTTATCAATATGGACATTAATTTCAGCTATTATTTATTATTATTGAATCAATAATAATTATTAATTTATAATTTGAAAAAAATATATTTTTCAATTTATTATACAAGCTTGTCCAAGCCAATATTATATTTCATGTAGGTTGCAACAGACCTATCTTATCATATACTGTAAAATCTGACAAAGCATTTATTGGAACGGTTTCACTTGTTATTCGTTCCGCTACTACGTAGACTTCATGTCGTCATCATGTCTGTCTGT
>NC_052505.1:64509390-64566890 GCF_014356525.2 Nilaparvata lugens
TAACAATTTCCATCTCATTAATTTAGCATTTGGTTCTTTTAGAGAATGAAGCCATTGGAGTGGCTTGTGATCTGTTCTTAGGGTGAATTTTCTTCCATACAAATATGACCTGAAATTTTTCACTGCCCAAGTTATTGTCAACATTTCTTTTTCAATAGTAGAAAGATTTTGTTCAGGGATTTTGGGATTGAGTGTTCTAGAAGCGAATGAAATTGGGAGATCTTTATTGTCAGTCATTTGACTAAGGACCGCCCCTAAGCTTACATTGGATGCGTCTGTTGTCAAAATATATGGATCATTCAATCTGGGTAACTGCAATATTGGTGCGTTAGTAATTGCTTCTTTCAGAAAATTGACAGCTTCAATGAATTTAGGATCTTTTGGGCTTATAGTGGATGTTTTTCTCAATGCGTTAGTTAAAGGTTGAGCTATTTTAGCAAATCCTTTTATCATTTTTCTGTAGTATCCTGCCAAACCTGAAAATTGTTTTATTTGTTTAGTAGTTTGTGGGACGGGAAAATCTTTTATTACTTTTACTTTTTCAGGGTTAGGCTGAATGCCTTTTTCCGAAACTGTGGGACCTAGAAATAGAAGTTCCTTCTTAAAGAATTCGGTCTTGTCCAATTGTATTTTTAGTTGATGAGTTTTCAATCGTTTGAATACAACGTTCAGGTGTTTCATGTGCTCTTGTAAGCTATCACTGAAAATAATAATATCATCAAGATATACAAGAACATTTGGTAAATCAAGTTCATTGTCCTTTGAAATTGAGGTGGACCATTTTTCAACCCAAATGGCATTCTGAGAAACTCATAATGACCATTTTCAGTACCAAAAGCTGTTTTTGGTATTGATTTGGGTTCCATTTCAATTTGATGGGATCCTGACGAAACAAGGTCAATAGCCGAAAAGTACGTTGCTCGACCGATTTTTGAGAACAAATCTTCAATATTCGGGAGAGGAAATCTATCATCTTTAGTTTTGTTGTTCAATTTCCGATAATCTACTACAAGACAAACTTTGCGTTTTCCTGAAGCATCAGGTTTCTTCGGCACAACCCATAAGGGAGAGTTGTATGGAGAATTAGACGGTCTTATTATCTTTTGTTCGAGTAACTTGTTTATTTCATTACTATTATCCTGCCTAAATGAGATAGGATAGCGGTAGTTTTTCAAATAAACAGGTTCTTCGTCTGTAGTCACTATTTTATGCTTGAGCAAGTTAGTAGCAGTTAATATATCACTTTCGAATTTTATTATTTCGGGATATTTCATAAGAGTACTAATAATGCATTCTTTCTCTTCTGAGTTCATATGCTCAGTTCTCAATAAAGAAGTGATTTCGTCAATGGAGAGGGGATTATCGATCATCTCACCCAAGTACAATTCACATTCTTCTACAGAAACTGTTTCGATACTCAACGTTTTGTCACAATCAGAAAAATATTCAATCTCAATAAAACCATTCCTATCAATATCAGTTACAATATTATACAATTGCAATTCCTTATTACTAACGCTAACAACACATAGCTTATCTGATGGAGTGCAAACATTAGCTTTAATTTTCAATTCATTCCAACCTTTGTTTATTTCAATATGGTTCATTCCTAACAGTGGTATCGTGCAATCTTTTGTTATGAGACAATTGGTCTCCAAATCAATTTTTGCTTTCAACCCTTGCAATTTTTGCTTTCCAATAAAAACATCATAATTATCGCTAAAATCATACACATAAAATTTTTCATCTTTATCAACACCAAGCATATTCTTAACATTAATATTTACACAACCTTTTCCATTAGATTCACCAGCGGGTGTACAAATTTTATAATCACAATCAATTATTTCTGTCTGAGGAGAAACCATTTGAGGTTTAATGAAATTATATTTACTACCTGTATCGATCAAAATTCGTGAATCATTGTAATGAATATGAGGCCATAATTAATTGTTCTACTTTCCTATTATCGGCAAAGTTTTTTTTCAAAACATCAATCAAATTTGAGAGGTAATCTACTGTACTGTTTAGGATTACATCTTTAACAGGTCCATGTAATTTGTTTTTACAATAGTGAAGGAGAATCCAATGATTGTCTGCTGCTTCCGCGATACGATTATTACAATAGTCATTTTTCAATTTTTCGACAACTTCGAGAAAGCTAAGTAGTTCTGTTGGGTTTCCTGTATATTCAGGTATTGTGTGTAGGTGATGTTTCGCAATTGGTCTTGAAATAAGGGGGTTATCCATTGTGCTTTCACTGTTATCTTCACTATTACTGTCACTGATTGTAGATGTAGAAGACGTGTTACCTTGAACTGTGGAGTTGGATACAGCTGCAGCCAGAGCCTGGTACGATCTTAACCTTGGCCGGTAATCGATAAGAAATTTATGGTCTGGTCTGCTATCCTTCTTGCCTTTCTTCCCCAGGATGGTGGTTGTTGGTTGTTGGTGTTGATGAGTCACTCTTCCACTTGACGGTCTCGATGATGGTTCATATCAGTTGCGACCCCGACTTTCGAATTTTCCGCAATCACTTGTGATTGATAATTGATCAATATAAACTGGCGGTTAAATGAACAGCACAATTTTCACGAAAGACTCTTCAGGGTCCCTGTTCGGGCGCCAAACACGTTCACGTTCATTAAAACTCAGTTTTTAAAAAGAAATTTTATTTGCAAAAAATACATGTTAACACATCAAGTGGCTGAAGTAGACTAATTAAAATGAGCGCGCTGGGAGGAACACTAAGTGGTACTGACAAAAATAGTAGTCAGCACATCAATTGTTTAGGTTTACATAATTTTTAATTTTAATTATTAATTTTTTTAAAATTATTAATTTTTATTAAAAATAGACACTAGGACTAACCATTAATTTTGTTCTCTTATTTCTTATCCTAAAATATTAATTTTATTGCCAAAGTCTTCCAGTAAATCCTACAGTTCTAATCCACAATTTCTCCACTTTGAATTCTTTCGTTATATACATTTTTATTTCATTTAAACTTTTCTCACTTCACTACCACTACACCAATTCCAAGTTTTATAAAATAACATCATTATTTGTAGGCCTACCCTTTTTTGAAAGTTTTCAATATATATATATATATATATATATATATATATATATATATTATATATATATATATTTATATATATATATATATATATAAACAAATAAACAAGTGAAGTGGTGCAGATTTCACTTTCTGTTTGATCGACAAAGGGGGCCCAGTTTTTAATCTATCCATGTTGTGTGTATCCTGTTTATATTATTATATTATAAAACTTTAAAGTGTTTTTTAAAGAATAAAGAGTGCTATAAGATGTATTTTGTTAAAGGGCTGCTTTTAAATTAATAGAACGAAATAAATCTTATAGCACCCTTTATTCTTTAAAAAACATTAAAATAGTTTCGGTTCACACCATCTTCAGGTCTAAAATAAAATAAAATTCAATAACTGTTTACAAATTGATATAAACCGAACATATGTTTAAATTCATGTGACTAATTATTTTTGGTAAAAGTTATTAATTCAAATTTATATTTTAAAATTTTTTAAAAAATTTCTAAATTAAAAGTGAATAAATTGTAATATCTCGGGTAGATTAGATATTAATGAACTGTTTTTACCAAAGGGTAGACGTGGTTAAAGAAAGCAAATTTTTATTCTATGAAAATTTGTTGTATTTAAACATTTTCTCTACAAAATTTTTACAACAATTTTTACTCTACTCTGGCTGCCTAGCCTAATACAAAAAACACATTGAAAGAGATTTGGAATGCTGACCCTTGAAGTCCTCGTACAAAAGCAGTCAATAATGTCTTGTTGAGCTGCGTGCGAGCCCATATTGCCTGTTGTGGGTCGGCAGGAATAGGCATAGCTTTTAACCCGATTTCGCGACAACGGTCAGCAATCTCACCTTGATTTTGCTTTATGGCGCTGAGCGCGAAGAGCCATCGTTCCGGGTCGAGACTTTTCTCAAATCTTTGTTTAAGTATACGTTCGTAATCTTCAAATTTGGAACCGACAGAGAGTAACTCGGGTTGAGTGTCTAAGCAAGTTGCAGCTGCACCCGTCGTTTTCATTCTACAAATAAACTTCAAATCATTGTCCTCCCAATTTCCGAGTTGAGCAATGAGTTTTAAGTTTTGGATGAATTCGCGTACACTCTGACTTCCTTCTTCACCCGAAAACGACTTCACGAGAGATTGTACTCCCAAATCCTTCCTTACAGATGAAGTGATTTGGCGACTGGTGTGGCTTCTTGAATCTTGCGATAATAATTCTGACCTAAGTTGGTTTTTCTCCGCTTCGTTACGTTCATTCTGAGCTCTCAGTTCCGCTAACTGTCTCCTTAATTCGTTCATTTCGGATGCGTTTTCCGAGTCTCCCGAACTTCCCGTTTAGCACGTGTGATGGAGGTTTTGGAGGAGTGTTAACATCGTCGTGCCCCATGACCATCGTGTCCGTAGAGCTCAGTAGGATAAAGTTGTTATATCTTATGAACTACTCCGCCAAAATCAGTACTATTATTATTAATGAACGATAGAATTTGAAATCAGATAAATTGTACGATAATAATTGAACAGATTGTCACTAAAGACTCTCTTCCTACTCTTTATTTCGGTCTAAGGTGATAATTTTGGAATGCAATAATTATTCTTATACTCAGCAATTAATAACTCGAAGAAAGAAAGAGAAAAAAAAATTGAAAAGGTTAATTTTAAGGTTTGATAATTTGGATTAAATTTCAAATTCTTCCATTCGTGTAACAAACTTCGAGAAAGCCCTTCGTAAATTGTTTTTTTTTCACAATTTAGTATATTAGAAGCAAAATGATCCCACATTAAATATTCTTACATCAATGATTAAGTTCTTACATTCCATAAAAAAACAATCAAAATCAACTTTTCAATAATTCTAGTATTTAAAAATTTTGGTCAAAAGCTACGCAATTTGGTTTCAATTTATTCGTAATAACTTGTTAAAATATTCTATGATTACTTAATATTTGTTACACTCAAACAATTCACAGTATTTAATTTTGCGTAGGCAGCCAACTAATAATAATTTATTAATCATCAAGTTCTTCGTCGAGTATTGGACTAACAAGATCAATGACTAGTAATGAAGCTTCCATCAACAAATCGTTATATTCGTACATTGGAAGCAGCTCCAATAAAACTTCCACTATTTCCAGTACTAGCGTTAAAAAGTTACGTTTTCTAATTTTATAATCAGTGCTACCCGACATTTTTTTTTTCAATCCACTGATAAATTATTCTACTGTATTCTATATTTTTGGCATTCTTGCAGCCAAATTCCACCGAACTGCCACCATTGTAATATCTCGGGTAGATTAGATATTAATGAACTGTTTTTACCAAAGGGTAGACGTGGTTAAAGAAAGCTAATTTTTACTCTGTGAAAATTTGTTGTATTTAAACATTTTCTCTACCAAATTTTTACAGCAATTTTGACTCTACTCTGGCTTCCTAGCCTAATACAAAAAAACACATTGAAAGAGATTTGGAATGGTACAAATAAACAAGAAAAAACCTATCGTTATGCAATTAAAGTTCGATCGCCCCTTGTCATTTGAGTAGGATTAATTTCGGGACTCACCCATAATGAAGACGCTAAAGAAATCCATTAAACGATGATTTTGGTGATCCACACTCCCGAAACGAATTGATGTCTGAGCGCGCTGTGTTCGCTTCAACGGTTAAAACAAGAGTGCACGGAAAGAATGCAATTTTTGTCTCAGGTCCGACTCTTCCTAGGCCTACACGTGGAAAACTAGACTATGGCAGGGGGGAAGAAGAGCCGGAAACTGTTGATGGGACGAGTGGATGGAAACTATCTTTCCCAGGCTGGGATGCAAGCTAGGCAGTTCCCGACCCTGAGAGAGATCCTCACCTCGTCCATCGGTTGAAAAAATGCAAGCTTTCCGTAGCCTATGCTAGGCAGCCAGCAAATAAAATATTACGTTCAATTTTCACTAATTTCAATAACACTACTTTCAATTGCTTCCATTACAAAATAATATTTGAAATTTTAAAATATAAATTTAAATTTAATAACTTTTACCAAAAATAATTAGTCATATGAATTTAAACATGTTCGTTTTATATCAATTTGTAAACAGTTATTGAATTTTATTTTATTTTAGAACCTGAAGATGATGTAAACCGATACTAGTTGTTCAACTATTTTAATGTTATTTAAAGAATAAAGGGTGCTATAAGATTTATTTTGTTTTATCAATATATATATTTATATATATATATATATATATATATATATATATATATATATATATATATATATATATACGGTAAATTATCAACCGGGTACAACCGATAAGCAGTTTCACTTACTTGAATTGAATTGAATTGAAAAAATCTTTATTCATAAACATGTACAGGTACATTAGGAACAGCTTCAATATACAAACATCATGAACATAAATTGTAGTAGAAGAGTTGAAAGTAGTGAGTCTTAAACCTCCTATATAAATAAACTAAAATCGATAATCAACAATCTCAAACCCACAGTGCGATCTGCAAACTCCTGCAGGGAGTACAGACACAATGATATTAAAAACTCCTTGAGTTTTATACTTAATTTTTTCATGTTCTCTATTGCCTGTAATTCTAAAGGCAGCATTGTGAAGTATTTCCTTCGCATGTAGTGCGTCTTTTTCTTGAAAAAATCTAACCTATGTCTTTCCGTTATCCTTCCAAATCTAGTATTGTAGCCATGAGTCTCATTCCATAGTTCTTCTGCAGGGTAATTCCCAACATACATGATAACATCAAATACATATTGCCCGTAAACTGTAAGAATGCCAAGCTGCGAAAAAACAGTTTTACAGAGTCCATTCTTTTTAGAATCATTATTATTCTGAGTGCTTTTTTCTGTTGAATGAGAATTCTATCAAAATTGCTCTTGGTCGTGGCTCCATAGATGCATAAACCATAGGCCAGATGGGAGTGTATTAGTGAGTGATAAAGCATTTTCATAGTTGGAAGACTGCATTTATTTGACATTTGTCTTAAAGCATACAGCCCAGGGGAGATTTTTTTGACTACCTGACAAACATGACTATTCCAGGATAAATTACTGTCGATTTCTAAACCCAGGAATCGTGTACCGTTTACTAATTCCAACATTTAATTATTAATAAGGGCATTTGGGCAAATTTCATTTTTTCTCTGATTCGTCTAAAATGAAATTACGACTGACTCCCCCCCCCCTTTAGAAGAAGGTTCCTGTCATTGAGAAATTTATTCATAAGAGAAAGGTCAGTTGCGGATGTCTCTTCTACACTTTGCAATGAATTACCTGAGAAGATGACATTAGCGTCATCTGCATAGAGACACAAAGTAGCTTGCTCTTGGAAAACTCTAGGCAACCCCTTGATGTAAAAGATGAATAACAGCGGGCCCAATATTGTCCCCTGAGGCACACCATAATTCAAATGTCTAATGTTGGAGCGATATTGGTTTTTGTAGCGCAGCGTTTCAGTTTCATCAATATGTTCAATATCTACGAATTGCTGCCTATCTTTCAAATAGGAGGAGAACCAAGTACGCTCCTTTCCGTTCACTCCCAGGGCGTTTAATGAGTCTATAAGCATATCATGCCTCACACTGTCGAAAGCGCGGCTCATATCTAAGAACATACCTATAGTTTTATCTCCCCTGTCTATAGCACTGATAGAATCGATGAAATCCACTCCATCTGTTACCCTGGATTTCCCCAATCGGAAGCCATGCTGCTCCTTGTCTATTAAATCATTTTTTCCAGGTATTCCATCAATTGAATATACACTACTCGCTCAAATATCTTTGAGAAAACAGATAAAATCGATATTGGCCTAAAACATGCTGGATCCTTGACATTACCCTTTTCAAATATAGGAAATACCCAGGCTATCTTCAAAGTATTTGGAAAGTGTCCAGATATTAAGGATGAGTTCATCAAATGACTCAGGGGTTTGATAATTGCAGGTAAAACTGCTTTAACAACCATGATTGGGATGTCGTCCGGCCCTGAGGAAAGTTTATTTTCGAATGACATTATTATTTTTATCAAGTCTGACTCAGAAATATAGTTGAATTTGAATTTAAGAGTGGAATCACAGTTTTGATGATTGGATGTGTTTATAGGCCTATCAGGAATATTCGGTCTTACAAATTTATCTACTGCTGTTACAAAAAAGTCTTTAAAACAATTACTAATGCTAGTAGAGGATCTTTTACAAGATTTCCATTGTCTTCAACACACATATTTGAACAGTTACTTACTTTGATTCTACCAACTTCTGAATTTATAAGGTTCCAAGCAATTTATTTTTATTTTTTGAAATAGAAACTTTATTGTCAAATAATCTCTGCTCACACCCCTCTATACTATGATTAAGATCTCTCTATATATATAAATTAGGATTTTACAGTACTTTACTGTCTTACTTCTTTTAGCCGAGTCCTCCATCCTTGTCTGTCCTCCCACTCACCATCTCTCAAATTCCTCATTACCATAGCCTCATTCACTTCATCCCTCCAAGACCTTCTTGGTCTTCCTCTCCTCCTCCGCCCCAACGGACTCCAATCTGTCACTATTCAAATCCACTTACTGGCACTAGCTCTTCTGGCATGACCATACCACATCAACCTCTTGTCTTATATGAATTTCATTATATCAGACTCCACCTTCATTCTGTCCCTGATCACATCATTCCTCACTTTATCCATTCTGGTCAAAGCACAGCACCTTCTCCAAAACTCCATTTCGACAGCTGTTATTTTACTTCTTGTTTTCTTGTTTGTCACCCACACTTCTGCGCCATAAGTCATTACACTTCTCACGATGGTATTGAATATCTTGTGCTTAGTTTTCTTATGGATATTTCTACTCCATAAGATTGGGTGCAACTGCCTTATGCAACTTCTTGTCTGTGACAATCTGATCTTTATTTCTTCCTCTGTATTGCCACTTTGCGTGATAGTGAACCCAAGGTATTTAAATTTTTCTGCTCCTTTTATCTCAGTATTGTCATCAATGGTTAAATTTTGTGTTGAATTCCCATTTGTCTGCAAATACTCCATCTTGTCTATATTTATTTCCAGACCAGCCTTTTCATACTCTTCCTTGAGTTTCCTCATCATAAAGCTTAGGTCTTTTCTCATCCTGAGCAATCACAACCTGGTCATCTGCGAAACAAATAAATAAATAAATAAATAAGTTTAAGTACAAAGGGTGAAAAGGTTCTCTCCTCTGATGGGTATTCCCATTCCTTGACACTTTCTCTTCCATGTCCGCAAGGTATCTTCTAAGAAGATCTTGAACAGAGTTGGAGATGAGCTGCAACCCTGCATCAAACCTTTTGATGTTTCAAATGGATGTGTCAAGCTTTTACCAATCCTAATACTAATCCTGTTCCCGTCATATAGTTTCATTGTGGCATTGATGAGATATCGAGGTATTTCAAGCTTCATTTTCAGAATTTTCCCATACACTCTGGCCATAGCTGGAAGAACTGCGATACCTCTGTAGTTTTCACACCTATTCCTGTCGCCTTTCTTGAATATGGAAGTCATATGCGCTGTTTTCCATTCTCCTGGCGCCTCCTCCCCATCAATGACTCTCTGGAAAAGCACTGTCAAGATTCTGAACAACTTTTTAGATCCACACTTGATCAGTTCCGGACTGATGCCACCTGGTCCTGCAGATTTATTGTTTTTTAAAGTTTGTATAGCCTTCTCCACTTCCTCCCGCAATACTAGAGTCTCTCGCTGTTCCTGATCTTCAGGAATTACACTATCACCAAGAAACTCTCTCCTTGATTCTGTGAGCAAGTTTTTGTAATATCTCTCCCACTCTGTAGGCTTGATTTTGGTAACAGTGATTTTTTCTCTCCTATTGGTTCGAAGGGTTTTCAATACTCTCCAGGATTCTGAGCTTCTTGCACCTCCAATATACTGATCTATTTGTGAACATCGTTTTTCCCATTCATTGTTCATTTCTTGCACTATCAACCTTTTAACCTCTCTATTTTTCTCTTTATACTTCTGCAAGTCCTCAACTTTTTTTGTATTCAACCATCTCTCATAAAGCACTTTTTTATTATTTATTTCTTGCTTTGTTATCTCACTTAAGTTGTGCTTACACTTCCTTTGACCTCCATCTTCCTCTCCTAATGCCTCCATTGCCGCTTGATGTATGCATTGCTTTATGTGGTTGTAGATTTCTTCTGGGCTGTCAAACCTGAATTCCATTAGTTTTTGGTCCATTCTTCTTTGATACAGATCTTTTATAGTATCATCTTGCAGTAAATCCAACTTATATTTTCTCGTTCTTTCTTTTGCAGCCCCTGTTTCCGAAACATTAGAAATTTCTCCACTATTGGATTTACAACCATTCCATGGAAATTCTTACTTTGACCAAAGTAATTGATGATCCAATCCACATTCTGGCCCTCTTTTAACACGTATATCCTTCACGCATATTGATGTTCTCTGCTTCATTATGATATAGTCTATGATTGTTTTGAGCTTGCGAGTTGCTTGTGTCCAAGTGAACTTATGGATTTCTTTATGCCTGTAAAAACCATTGAGTATTCTCAACCCTTGTAGTTCACAGAGCTCTATCAGTTTCTCTCCATTGTCATTTAGGTTGTCCTCTCCAAAGCTGCCAACCACTGAGTCATTAATCCTCTTGCCTGTTCTTCCATTGAAATCACCTGCTAAGATGATTTCTTTTCGTTCATTTATTTTTTCAATGTTTACTCTCAGGCATTCGAAAAAAATTTCTTTATCTTGCATTTGACTGTCATCATTAGGACCATATACTCCCAGGATTACTATCTCTCTGCCATAAATTTCGAGCTCTACCTCAATTATCCACTTACTAATTGGATTCCATGACTTAATGAATCTTCTAAGTATTTTCTGGATAAGCATACCTATCCCTGCTTTGGCTCTCTGATCTGTATCTACTCCACTCCAAAAAAGCAATGCTTCCTCCACCTCTTCACAACCACTACCCTTCTTTTTCATTTCGCTAGTCACCAGTATATCTATTTTCATTTTGTGGAATTCTTGAGTGACTTCTAATATTTTATTCTTCCAACCTTGTACATTCCAAGTTCCTCTCCAAGATCTCTCTTCCTAAATTCAATCTCATTTTTCAATTTTTCGCTTTTAGTATGTCTGTACATTTTTTCAATCTCTAACAATTCTCTTCATATCCACCTTAATGCTCGACCATTTTCTTTTATTTGGTTGTTTCTCATTGATATAAAGTTTTGGAAAATTTATATTGAAATGATACAAAAAAGTTGAGATAAAAACATCATATTTTAGCATCACTGGAGACTGGTAAACCTCCATCCAATCCAATCTTGGCAAATCCATAGAAAATACATTCAAGTTACCACTGTCAAATTTCCTGCACAATTTACGAATTGGTTTTTGGTGAATAGCGTTCTTAATATGAATGATCTCGAACAGCTGAGCATCATATGGTCAGATATTTGAATGATAATTCCAGAAACTCTTAAATTGTCGTTATCAATATCTCTATCTCTATCTCTATTCTCTATCTATCTTCTATCTTCTATCTATCTTCTATCTATTCTATATATCTATAAAAGGCTAAGCCCCGACAGACTGAAATCACACCACAGCCCAAACTACTAAAGCCTAAAAACTTGAAATTTTGCACAATCGTTTATGGTAGCCTGAAAACATCCACTAAGAAAGGATTTTCAGAAATTTTCCCCCCTGAGAGAGCTGCCCCCCCCCAAAATTTTGTACTTTTTAACCGCTCATTGCACAGCAAAGTCATGAGGAACTTTCTTGTTCAGCTACAAAAAAAATTAGATCTATGCAGAAAAATTTTGATCAGGAGTACAGGGGGGTTCAGGAGAGGGAATTTTTCGAAAATTTTGATGTAAAATCACACTACAGCTCAAACTAATTGTCCTACAGACTTAAAAATTCGCACAAATATTTTTCAAACATGCTAGACGCGCACTAAGAACGGATTTTGAGATATTTTGTCTCTAAGGGTTTCAAAGGATGAAAAAGGATCCTATTTAGTAAGGTTATGAACATGGTAAGGTGAATGCTATATGGAACTGAGATAATTGACACATGATATTCTAACATATGTTGTAATCATTGGAAAACCTTAGAATAATTTTATCAATCAGCTGATCGAATTTAATTTTCCGTGTAAATCGAAAGTGTTTGTTCCATTGTTGTATGCTTGACCAATTCGGTTCGCGCCTTCTATCAGCTGTATATGGAGTCTCATACTTTCTGATTAGAACAGAGCACTGAGATTTTATTTGGTTAGGAGTTTGTTGATAATTCTTTTTTCAAATTCAAATTTTATTGCAAACAAAAATCACATTGAAAAATTTCTTAATAGACAACAAGATTACAAAAACGAGATGTCAAACATAAACATACATTTATTTGTAGCACGGCCAGAAAAAGACAAACCTGAGTACTAGCCGTGAGTTCATTCAATATGAAATATTTCTATTTTTGTTAATATTTTGTGAACAAAAAGTACGAGTTAATGAGAGATGTGAGTAATTTCTTATATTTGATCTAAATGGTTATTCATATTGTAGTAGTTGGGGTCACTTTAATCAAAGTTTTTTCTTTTGTAGCTAATAAATTTTGTTCTTTTTGGTTCAATTTCTTAGTTTATATTGAATAAATATATTACTGCAACTTAGGTCTACACACAGGTTTTACCTTGTAGGCTACTCCTTAAACATAGATGGACATAAAAAATATAAGTTACTGCAGTTTTGAGATCATTTTATATATTTAATAGTATTTTTCTTGTATTATTTTTATATGTTATAATATTAGATTATTATAATTGTGTATGTTTTTTGAGAAATAAATTTGAATTTGAATTTGAATTTGAAATTTCATATCTATTGATTGTCCATAATGTATCCAGTGTCTATAATGGAAGTGATTGAACAACTCAAAATTAATGGCTTACTGGTCCTTCATAGAATTTTTAGTATTCCTGGTGATTGAGCCTGTCTTTTTTTAGCGTTGACTATTGATAATAAAGCTTTATTTACAACTAGCTTACCTGGGAACTTCGTACCGCCAAAAAGTCAATCTTATGTCACACTTCAATTTATTTGGTGAATCATGAAATTTATCTAACAATCAATATTTTATAAATATTTTCATTTTTACAAACTCTGTATAATAATATGGTGAATGTCAGGGCCGCCCAGAGTGCAGGGCGACCGGGGCGGTCGCCCCGGGTGCCACGGCTAGGGGGCGCCACGAACCTATAATGATTACCGCCCCGACATTATCGGTCCATGTACCTTTATTAAATTTCACCTCCACGTTAAAAGTCTTGAACCATTTTCTTATCAATCCATTTCTATGTATAACACATTAATTATATGTGTAGTGTGAATTGTGGCATAAACAATAAAAACTTGACGTTCACTGACTAAAATTTGGTGAATACAGTCACTCTACGCATAGCATAGGCATATATTTTTGCAGTCATTGAGTGAGCCTGTGCGCGCCCAATGCTCCTGCAACCTGCAAGTCGTCATTGGTCGCTTCTTCGTCCCAAGCTGGGTGATAAAACTTCTTATCTTATACTCTTTTCTAACCTTGTATTTTGCAGGCTAAAACTTATTTATTTTAAAATTTCCGTTGATATTCCTAAATAGAAAATTTTTCAATAAAAAATAAATTCAATTTTCAATTTAAAATAAATAGAAGATTTTTCAATTTAGGAATATCAACGGAAATTTAATATTAAATAGGTTTTAACCTGCAGAATACAAGGTTAGAAAAGAGTATAAGATAAGAAGTTTTATCACCCAGCTTGGGACAAGCTATTGATATTGTTGATCGAAAACTATAATTCATCAGAATTAATTTTTTCCTTAAAAATTACTCATTTCTGGAAAATCATAACTCAGTACTTATTGGAGATGAAGAGTTGCGAATGATCTCATTTTATTCAGAATTTTATAATCTAAAAAAAAGGCTAGAGCAAATTTATTATTACTGGATTTGGCAGAAATAGCTGAAAACTGAACTGAAAATACGAGGTTCTGAACTATTTTTTCCTGGACTTCTCTTGTGTATCCACATAAGATATTAAAAAATCAGAACTACAATATAAATTGCAAGCACACCTCTTCTTTTATGGCTATATTGACTGGACTAAGAAGTTCCTGTGACAACTATAGAGGAATCAGCTTGCTAAACTCTGCTTGCAAAATATATAGCATGATTATCAAGGAGAGGATGCAGCCCATAATGGAAGCTCTCCTGGAAGAGAAATGTAACTTTACTTTTAAATAATACCTTACCGCGCTAAACTTAGGAGGGGGGGCGCACATCAAAGTCTCGCCCCGGGCGCCTATCAACCTCGAGGCGGCCCTGGTGAATGTGAAACAGCTGCATCAAATTTATCTCAAAAACATCTGTTCAGAAAAAACTTTCCCCCAGTTGCACGTATTCCGGTTAACGTTTAATCGAGATAAAATGCTAAACTACAATTGAGATTCACGCTAACTGAAGCATTTTGGTTGCACAAAAAAGAAATTTCAAGAGATAACGCCGAATCGAAGTAAAGAATTTTAACAGGCCATTCACGGGGAATTAAATTCAACTAAAGTCGATTAGGTACCTACTGATAGCTGTCTTCCAAAATTAGTTTTTGGTAAAAAAACTACAGAAAACTATGAACTAAATATGTGAATGAATTTCATCCCTTAATAAAATAGAAAAGAGTATTTAGCTGATATTAGCATTTAAAATTAACCTCACTTATTTGCCATTATCTTGTTTAGAATAATAATTTTAATAACATCACTGTCGGATAAATTACAGTGTTGCCGGATTGTGAAACCGTTAAAATCTTGGTTAGTTAACTGGAAAACTTAATCGAAATTGAAAACTAACCGATTGACAGAATCCAAAGTCAGGGCAGTGGACTGTGAATGATAGTTGGTATTAATACCTACAAATAAATCTCTGAATTCTGTGCATAAAAAACTGATAGCTTGAAGTGTGGTCAGTACACCAATAAAAGACAAAATGAGTCAACAAGTTGAGATTTAATATTAATAAAATAATAGGCAGATGGCCACATACAAAAACAAGTGTAAGTAGATTAAATCGAATAAAATCCTTAGATGAATTTCATTACAACATGTAATAAAACCGTTAGAAAATAAACGACAACAAAATTTAAATGAATTTAGGTCAATGACACTAATGACCATTGACGACTGACAACACCCAATCAGCAAAATCAACTTGAATCGAAATCAAAACAAGCTCGTTTTGTCAAACGTGAGGGCTTGATTCAAGATTTCATTCGCATGCGTTTTGCTCGAAATGAGTTGAATTCAAGAGTCCGTTTATACATCGTTCAAGCCAGTTTCGAGATCGAAATGCAGGCTCTAATCAGGCTGGTGCTGCGAGCTAAAATCAAGATCGCGTTGCGTGCTCGATTCAGGCCCGAGATGCACGGTCGAATCAGGAATGAGATGCAGTCTTGACTCAGGCTTGAAACGCATGCTGGATGCAATCCGTCCATTCAAGGCCACCTGGCACACCTTTCACGAAATTCAAGCTCGATTCTATTGTGATTCTAGATCAATTAGAGTCGGATTCAAGCTGGATGTTTAGAGTAAATCAATCCTGATTCAAGGCCAGTGCAATCCAATATTAATGCTTAATCATAATTCAAATCTCATCCAGAATTTGAAATAAATCTGTAATTCTTATTATTCATGATTCAATTATTCTTCCAAACTAATGCTCCAATCTTACTATTGCCTTAATACTCTATTTCTATACTCAGTGGACATCCATACATTCTATATAATTATAGATGAAATCTATATATAATATATAATTATATATTATATATATATTATAGATTTCATTAATATATAGATTATATAGATGAAATCTATATAATATATAGATTATATAATATATAGACTATATAATATATATATTATATAGATTTCATCTACATATAGAATCTATGGATGTCCACTGAGTATAGAAATAGAGTATTAAGGCAATAGTAAGATTGGAGCATTAGTTTGGAAGAATAATTGAATCATGAATAATAAGAATTACAGATTTATTTCAAATTCTGGATGAAATTTGAATTATGATTAAGCATTTATATTGGATTGCACTGAATCAGATTATTAATATACATTTTATATTTTTAATATTATTCAAATTGAAATATTCTTTAAAATTCTCCTGTGAATGGCAAATTACTTATTCATTCTCTCCTGTCAGGGCAGTCTATAAACTGTCTCTGTAGTTGTATTGATTGAGTCGAGATCGACCTCTGCTAACCAATAACAGCTTGCAGACTGTCCTGAGAGGGAGCAGTGCATGAGTCACTCGCCATTCGATGAATTAATTAAATCAAATCTGCTCTAGTTCAACAGCCCTCTATGCTTGCAACACCTCAAATGGAATACAGTTCATATACATCTGAGTAACACATCAATTATTACTTTGAATATCTATTAAAATATTAAATATATATATTAATATCTATATTAGTTTATTTTCTTTAAAGCTTAACTTCAGAGTATATCTATATGAGCGAAAAATGTAAATAAGAAAGCATTATTTTCAATAAAATTCAATGATTTTTATTAAATATTACAAAAATTGAACTTTCAATTTATTACTAATTATATATTTTTACTTTGAACTGCTATCGTCCTCGATTTGAGCTTCATGAGGCGTAGTCTCTCTGCTCTTGGTCCTGTAAAATATGAAATGTACAGTTTAGTGGGATAACTTAATAGGTTATTATGAGTAAAATATAAAATTTCTCGGTAATCAATTCTCAGAATGCTGATTATGTAGCTTAAAAACTTTTATAAGTTGGAGACTGATATACATATTGTAACTTTCAGGATAAGTTATTGGTCGAATACTCTACCTTTTGACATACATAAATGAATTTCAACCCCTCATAAGTGGTTGACTTAGACCTTCATAAGGACATCTCATTTACATTTATGACAGTTTGGCACACTGTCAAACGAGAGAATAAAGGGTCTCGAGCATTTCGGGAGCATCTTTTGAAATGAAATGTAAAAATCTGGTGTGGCGCACTCACACAACTTTCCTTGCCGTTATGAAAATTGATCACCTGACGCTATTGTTCCCGCGCATCTCAAGTCTACTATTCAGTGATTTGAGCCAGCTGGTGACAGGGTAATAACGCTGGAGACACACATGAGGTCTGCTATCTCTTCATAGTGAATGATTTAATAGAATCAACAATAATTTGCAATTGAATAATCACATTTTCTCGAATTTAAAGCTTATTTTCAATTTTAGGTGAAAATGTTACTGAACATTAATTGTAGAGATTTTCATGGTCAATCTACTCCACTTGATTTTTTTGTTTCAATTGTATCTGAAGCCTGATAATTGGGATTCTATCTGCATTGATGGGGCGGAGCTCCTGAAATTTTTACAGATATGGGACTTGTGAAAGTTGATAGAGCTTATCAATGACTATTTTAGGTATGAATTTGATCAAAATCGTTGGAGCGGTTTCCGAGAAAATCACGGAAAACCTTGTTTTTGACAACATTTTCACCATTTTAGCCGCCATCTTGAATTGCATTTGATCGAAATTGTTCGTGTCGGATCCTTATAGTGAAAGGACCTTAAGTTCCAAATGTCAAGTCATTCCGTTAATTGGGAGATGAGATATCGTGTACACAGACGCACATACACACACACACACACACACACACAACACACACACACACACACACACACACACACAGACCAATACCCAAAAACCAGTTTTTTGGACTCAGGGGACCTTCAAACCTTCAAACGTATAGAAATTTAGAAATTGGGGTACCTTAATTTTTTTCAGAAAGCAATACTTTCCTTACCTATGGTAGGCTAATAGGGCAAGGAAAGTAAAAAGTACCAAACAGATTGACTTACTTGACTTAGTTCCTGTCGCTCCTTGAGGAGCATAGGGCTTCCGAGAATGTCCTCCATCCAACTCTGTCGCGTGCTAACGCCTTCACCTCCAACCACGTTTTGCCGGCTTTCCCAATTTCTGTCTGGATGGTACGCTTCCACGTGATTTTTGGGCGTCCTCTTGCACGGTGTCCTTGAGGATTCCAGTCCAATGCGTCTTTTTCAATGGCACCTTCTTCCTTGCGCAACGTGTGCCCAATCCATCTCCATTTCCTTCTTTTTATCTGCATTTGGATTGGATCCTGACAGGTAGACTCCCATAGTGCTTCGTTGCTGATAACCTCTGGCCATCTGATGCCCATTATGCGACGCAAACATCTATTTACAAATACTTGTAACATTTTAGAGGTCACTGTAGTCACCTTCCAGGTTTCACATCCATATAAGAGGACTGATTTTACATTGCTATTAAAGAGTCGAATCTTCGTGGCTTTGGATATATTTTTATTTGCCCAGATTGGCCTCAATTGTATAAAAGCTCCATTTGCTTTCTTGATTCGACTCTTTACATCTTGATCAGCTCCTCCTTCTACAGTGACCATACTACCCAAGTATAAAAAGGACTCTACCAGCTCGATATTGGAGTCGCCCATTTTCAAAGGCATGTCTGTTCTTGCATTTACTCTCATTTCCTTTGTCTTTCTAGCATTTATCTGCAAGCCGGCCTTTATTGCCTCATTTGAAATATTTCTCAGCTTTTCTTGCATGTCAGTAAAGCGCTGTGCCAGTAGACATATATCATCAGCAAAGTCCAGATCCTCTAGCCGCCCTCTTAGGCCCCAAGGTATCCCTCTTCTCCTACCTCCACCAGCTCTTCTCATCACACTGTCCAAAACCAGCAAGAATAACGTGGGAGACAACACACAGCCTTGACGGACTCCAGAAGTGACAGGTAGGGGTTCACTCAAACTTCCTGCATGGAGGACACGGCACTCACAATCCTCATACATATTTCTCAGAATGCTCACCATCTTCTGTGGGATGCCATAATTAATCAGTGTACTCCACATCACTCTTCTGTTAACTGAGTCAAAAGCTCTTTCGAAATCGATGAAAGCCAGGTAAACAGTGCTCTGCCATTCAACACTTTGCTCTAAAATTATCCTCAGTGTGTTTATTAAATCTACACAGCTACGGTGCTTCCTAAAACCAGCTTGTTCTCTCCGTATTTTCCTTTCAACAGAATCCTTTATCCTGTTTAGGATTACTCTTGCTAGCACTTTACTAGGCACTGAAAGCAGTGTTACCCCTCTCCAGTTTACACAATCTGTAGAGCAACCTTTCTTGGGTATCTTCATTATAGTACCTGTCTTCCATTCTGCAGGAACTCTTTCTTCTTCCCAAATTTTGGTGATTAGGGGATACAAGATATCAGCACTTGTCTCTACATCAACTTTTAAAACATCTGGTGAGATATTGTCTGAGCCAGGAGCTTTTCCATTTTTCATCTCACTTATAGCCTTCTTCACCTCATCTTTTGTTGGCACTTCCCATTCTATGTCTGTGACCACTGGCCCATCTCTGTGCTCTATTTCTTCATGATCCTCTATCTCATTTTGCCTATTGAAGATTTCCATGAAGTGTTCTCTCCATCTTTCAAGTTGCTCATCCTTACTAGTCAGCAATTGCCCTTCCTTACTCTTTACTGGGCCATCATTTCGATAGGATCTCTTGGATAAAGCTCTTGTGATTCTGTACAACTCTTTGCTGTCACCTATCCTTGCTGCTTGCTCTGCCCTAGCTGCCATATCATCTACATACTTTCGGTGATCCCTTCTGACACACTTTTTCACCTCCTTCTCTGTTCTTGAGTACTCATCCTGGGCCTGTTTTTTCTGCAACCTAGTTTTGCTCGTATTGATGTTGGCTGATTTAGAAATTGGGGTACCTTAATTTTTTTCAGAAAGCAATACTTTCCTTACCTATGGTAGGCTAATAGGGCAAGGAAAGTAAAAAGTACCAAACAGATTACTAAATAAATAATCAGTTTTTCAATGTGTTTCGTTATTCATCAAAAAAAGTGTTGTTTTAAGTTTTATTACTTTTATCAATGTTTCATTTCTATAAAAACTAAAACTTCAATCAGCCGCCATTTTTGATAAAAGTATCATAGAACATTTTTATTGATGTCGTCATTCTTGTTTTAAAAAGGCCTTTAAAATTATGTACCACACAATGGGTGTTTACATTTTAAATATTTGAGTTACAAACCCTGATTTCTTCAAAAACTAAAACTTCAATCATCGCCAAAAACTGTGTTTGAAGGAGGTTCCGTCTTTGGGTAGCAGTGATTGGATATTGGTTGCAAAAAGGCAAACATGTAGAAGAAATTTGAAAAGAGTATTGGGAGCAAGCGGTGAAGTGTACGAAACGATGAGTTCTTCTTTGATTCAAGTAACTGATTTGCAATTTCTCCACATGTATTGGGACTACTAATTTATGATTATTCCATACTTTCATAAAAGAAAGCCTTTTTGACATGATTGTTTTATTCACAAATAAGTTTATTGAATGAACTATTTTCATTTCACAACATATTGGACAATTCAATTTTCTATCTGTAAGTCAAATATTTTCTTGGATTTTTATTTTATACTTTGAAAACATGATCAATAATAATAATTTACTAATGATGAATTTTGTGTACGTATATGTATGTCATTGGCCTTTGATGATACTGCTATTTCCTTATAATTGAAAAAAAAATGGGTTGGTTCAGGTGGTTTACACTCAGCAAGAATAGTATAATAATAGGTTGCCTTGATCACATAAGACGCGTGGAGAACGCAGCCTGCTATGGTGTGACGTCATGCTGCGACCTCTCGCCCTGGCTTAACATGCATTCAAATGTAAAAATGCCAACTTTGAGCCCTCATAGCAAATCAACCATCAACTTTACATAGAAGTGATTGACATCAAAATGTTCAGCATTTTATCCCCTTTGAAACAATATCAAACTAATTTTCAGTAAAAATCCTATAAATGTTACCGGCGAGTCTAAAACAAATCGTTTGAACACACAATTTGATTTGATAATACCATTTCAAATACGTTTTTGTACTTTCTATTAGTTTTTTCTGCATCGTTTTAGTTCTTTCTCTTAAACAGATTCCATTCTCATTTAGAAATTTTATCCTTATGAAGTCTGTGGAAAGAACTAACAGCTTCTTTAGGAATTTCAGGATATTAACGTTATTTTATCAACAACTCCTGAAAGATAGCAATGCGAACCCATCAACGGTTGCCTAGCTTTATCACAAAAATAAACAGTCTAGATAAGCCCTAAGAATATATGAACATCATTTAAACATTATAAAGATTCTTATTTATCCCAATTATGATAAAAAAATAGATAATCATGACTTTTAATGACTTTAATGCTGTTATTTTATCAAAAAATAAAACGCATTACACTACTGTACTGTAAAGTAGTTGAATAATTTCATGAATAATTAATGTTATATTATTTGAAGTCATAATTTGATGAACTATTTAAATTATAATTAAGATCTATTCTTGCTTTACACAAGTGTTTTTTGCATTCATAAGTATCCCATGGACACATTGAAATAAAAAATATCATACTACCGTGAATAATATATGGTATTTCCTTTGTAAATTTGTGTCCCATGAAAATAATCGATAAAATATACTAATAATAATAATACTGCACTGAGCAGAAACAAAAACACAATACAAGAACAACGTGTTGGCACTACGCTTTCCAGTAGACAACTGAAATAATTATTAGTAACCAGACAGTTCAACATTCTAAAAATAACTTGTAACCATCAGTTCCATGATTTCGCTAAATTGGTTCTAGGTATATGTCAATTAATAAAGTCTTAAACAAATATCATTAATACAAATGCTTGCAACTAGCATTCCAGGCGACGATACAACTATCAATTTTCACAAACAATTGTCAAATAAGGAACAATCATTTTTAAATATTATTGGACGACCAGCATAAAATTAAACGAGTTCGCTTCATTTTGTCATATTGTTGTTTAAAATAAGTCCAAAACAAATAAGTTACCAGCTTTTTCACAAATATGAATAGGTTTTACCGATTGAATATAGTGATAGATTCAAGGACTTTCTACACTTTTCGAAATGAATTAATGTTTTCAAAATACACATTGATGTGGAGCTTGTTTCTTTCCGAATTGAATAGCATATTCATATTTTTTATCAATACAGCGGTTTTTATGTGAGGAAGTGATATTTGACGCGGTGTTTTGTATGTAATTCTTATGGGAAGCCGGCGTTTGCCACGTAGGCTCATGCCATCTCATCCGCGTATGTAAACGCGATTGAGGCAACCTGCTATACACTATCCTTGGTTTACACTCCCATTCTATATAAAGACCGAGTGGCACATATATGTGTCACGAGTGAAAAAACCCTGAAATTTGAGAAACTTGAGGAATTTAACGATATTCCAGAGTAATTCAAATTACTGTTAAGGAAATATTCATTTCAACAGGTGATATGATTTGGAATGTGTGGAGTATTCTGTATTAATTGACTGGTATATATGAAGTAAACCTAATTTTTTATTGGGAGGAGTTGATTAGTCATGTCGCACATATATGTGCCACCCAGGAGCAAATGTGCTATTCCTTTTTAGTCGAATATATGACATTTTTGGTTATGTAAATATGGATGTTACTTATTTTTATTGTATGTTAATTTTTATATGTTAGCAAGGTTAGCGTTTTAGGCAATATTTACACTGCACTGTAGTAGATAGCCGTATTTGTTTTTCAAACCATACCTGTAGGTATGTAAATAAAAACAGAAATTCAAGTACCCATTTTAAAATTGGCATATTTCTTTTTAGAAATAAAAATATTAGAATAATATTATTTTTATTTTTCTTTGATTTCTATTCTCAAGTATTATTCCAGGGTAGCCCTAAAGAAAAAAGACTATAGGTATGTTTTATCCCAGTAATGCGTTCACACTAACTCACTCAAAGTTGCAACCATATTAGCCCAGTCAATATAGACATGAAAAAGAGGGCCTGCTAGTAATTTATATTTTATTTCTGATTTTTATACCTATATTTTTTTAAACATCAATGAAAATAAACTTGAACTTTCAGCAGTAAAATATTATAAAAACATTTTGGGACATATTATTCATTATCAAAATTGGGAATAAAATAGTTTTGGGCAAAGCCTGCTATTCTTTCCAAATTATATTTTTATGATTTGTGATTGTATCCACAAAAGGATAAATAAATTCAGAGCAATCAATATTTGCATGATAAATAATTGTCTTGTTCTATATAGATACAGAGTGGCCCAAAAACCTTGTATTTTCGATAAAATGGATATTTTCAGAAAATATTTTTTTAATAGTTCAACAATACTATGAAGAATCTATCCTCTAAATCTCAAGGATTTATCTTTAACCGAATTTTAAATGTTCTGTCCGAAAAATTCAAACTTTAGGCTCTCATATCTCAAAAAGTAATGATCGGAAAAAATGTTTTTCTGAGGATACCTTTTCATTTTGATAGGTTGATGATATACAAACCGAAAAACTTTGAAAAATATCACCAGTATAAATGTTATTTTTAGCCTTTGCACAACCTTAAACCGACTCTAGCCGCGGTTCACACTTCTGCCAGTTCACTCATTCGTCAAACTTCTTGTAACATATCCAACATTATTGAGATTTATTGTGACTTAAGTCTCCAATATGGTTCTTTGGAAATTACAATACTAATTTGCAGCTTGTTTTACAATAAATTTTTGCTTCATATGAAATTAAAAATCTGAGCCTATTCAATTATAAAGTTATCATTTTAAAATTTTAAAACTGCTTTAGTGATTAGGAAATAGTATAGTGCAACTTACTGAAAATGGTTTCCATCAGATGTAGAAAGGAGTTTTAAATCTAAAACTGTAGTTGGCAGCATATTCGTCTGTCATATTGGATTTTGGTATATGCGTCTGCAGTTCTATTCCCACCTTTGCCTGAAATCAAATGATACATTAAATGTATGAAAGCGATTTTCTAATTGAAAGGAATTTTATAAGTGATAGTAAATGATATAACAATAAACCAATACAAGAGAGTTTTAAAGGACCTTACATAGTACTGAACTAATTATCAAATTGTAGCCTATCAATGAGAATGATTGCTTTTATTTACAATTTATTTAAAGTATTTCTCAAGGGGGTTATTTTATACTGGTCATATTAGAATAAATATGGTTTAATCTAATCAAAATATTAAAAAAAATTTAGTTCATGTCCCTAACAAAAATGTAACTATAGTCCCAAATAAATATAACTAATAATTAGTAGGTAGGCCTATAATGGTGTTATGAATAGTTCTATTATTGTAACATTTTACAATAGCTTCTTTTATATCATAACCATCCATGATATTAAATCAATCTATTATAATATTACTGAATCATATAATCACTAGCTTAAAATGTATTGAATCATGGAATTAAAACCACTAATTTAATAGTTTTTTACAAGTTTGAAGTTAACCAACAATGATAACAGTTTAATCAACTGTTAGACCCGGTTGCACAAAAGCCGGTTAAATTTTAACCGTGATTAACTTCATGAGAACCAATCAGAGAATGCGTTTTTGATAAAACGGCTTCTCTGATTGGCTCTCGCGGAATTAATCATGGTTAAAATTTAACCGGCTTTTGTGCAACCGGGCCTTAGTGTTTGAAAATGATAAACATTCAATTTATAAACACTAAAAATTGCAATTTCTGTTATATTAGGGTTATTAATAGGGCTTGACATAAAATCTTAAAACTGCTCCAGTAATTCTTGAATATAGACTATTGTAGGTAGCCTAAGTTTGTTTGTTAAGGTTACAAGTAAGTTTGTTTATGTAGGCTATGTTGAAAAATTTGATCATTGAACGAGTGCAACTTACTGAAAATGGCTTTCATCAAATGTAGAGAGGAGAAGAACTTTTTTCAAATCTAATCCTTGGCATCATATTCATCTGTCATGGTGGATTTTAGTATAATATGTATCTGCAGTTCTATTCCCACCTTCGTCTGAAATCAAATGGAACATGTATGAAAGCAATTATCTAATTGAAAGAAATTTTGGCTAAAGTGCACGTCCAGTGCCAACATACTTGTAATCAAATTTTTGGTTGGGATCGATTTAGTATAATATTTTGAGCACAAAATCAAAAAATTAAACGGAGGTCACTATTGTTTTCAAAATAAACTAAGTTCAAAGTAGCACAACTTTACATGCATTTAACCCATGCTATAAGTAGCAACCATAAGTAGCTAAGGTTAGGAAAAGCTTTAGGTTAATAAAGCTTAGGTTAGAAAAAGCTTTGGGTTAGGAAAACTCAGATTAGGAATATCATAATTTGATGATTTCAATAATCAAAATGGCTGCTACTCATAGGTTAAATGCATGTAAAATTGTGCTACTTTGTACTTAGTTTATTTCAAAAACAAAAGTGACCGCCGTTTAATTTTTGTGATTTTGTGCTCAAAATAGCATACTTAATAATCAATCCCAACCAAAAATTTGATGACAGGTATGTTGGCACTGGACGTGCATTTACACCGAAATTTTGAAGTAATAATTTAGTATGGTTTTAATAAATTGATAGTATTAAAACAATAAACCAATACAAGGGAGTATTTAAGGACCTTACATAGTACTGAACTAATTATTAAATTGTAGCCTATCAATAAGAATGATTGCTGCTATTTACAGTTTATTTAGAGTATTTCTCAAGAGGTTGATTTGATACTAGGCTAGTCATATTGAAATAAATAATGTTTTATCTAATCAAAATACTGTATTCAAAAAGTTAATTAGGTCAAATGTAACCATAGTCCCTAATATGCCTATAAATAACCAATATTATTAGTTGGTAGGCCTATTCTCTTATTAGCTTTATTATTGTAACATTTTACAATAGCTTCTTATATCTTAAACATTATAATAATTAAATCAATCTATTATGATATTACTGAATCATATAATCACTAGTTTAAAAATTATTACCTAAATCATAAAATCGAAACCACACTTGATAGTTGTTTTACAAGTTTAAGGTACCAACAATGTTAACAGTTGGTTAAATCAACTGTTTGGGTTTAAAAATGGAAAAAATTAACTTATACACACTAAAAATTGCAATTAATGTTGTATCAGGGTTATTAATAGGGCCTAACATAATAATTATTTACCATAGTGCTTTTAAAAACAACATGTGCTTTACAAATTTGTCTGGGGAACGCTTTGCCATTATTAGGCTAAACAGCTTTGTTTAGTAGGTAACTTCATGCTATTAAATTTATCAATAAATATCATAGACATAAATGAATGATCTTACCTTAATTTAAGACCTTCAGCAATCAAAAATCATCATCAACTTGATGACGCGATAAAATAAAGGATAAACAAACAACGAACCAATACTGCAATACTTCACCTTCAACTACTGAAAACTAAAGAAGACAGGCCGAGGACATCTTTAATGGCTGTCGCTCAAGCGCAGTAGTGCACAAGCACAAATCACCCCGGGAGTTTCAAAGTTATTGATATAGACAATCTTTATTGTTAACATTAAAACAGATAACAGTCCATATTTCTGGGATGGATTAATGATTTCTTTATGGTGGACATTTGTGCTTTCACTGAAATAATGTTGGAATCAATAAAATAGTACCTAGTTTATTATTATTTGAATTTGAAACTTGAAAATTATTTCATAGGCTTGGTGTGTGACATGATTTTTAGCACAAACTGGAATCTAATTTGAAAAAATGATATAACTTTCTCAATTTTGGTTGGAAACATTTGAAATTCTAGGACAATGTTTATAACATGAACAGAATCGTTAATTATTTTTTTCAAAATTTTCCATCATCAATTACCAATTATTTAAAATTTTAAACGTTAGTAGCCCGTCAACGGCCCGTCTGATGGGATTTTTGCATTGAGAAGAAGTGCTGGAAATCTACTTCTGTAGCCGAATAAGTGATAAAAGACTGCTTTTTTGAACATTTTTGGGAAACTTAGAAATCGATCAAATTTTTTCCAAGTCCCTATTTGGATTAAAATTAGCGCAAAAGGTCTATTATATCATCAACAGTACGTTGTAGACGATTTTCGCAAGAGACAAAAAGTGTTTGAAATTCAATTCTGCATCCGAACTATTAATTAGAAATACAATTTTTCGACTTTTTTGGGAAACTTGAACATCTGGCAAATTTATTAAGTCCCTCTGGATTTAGCGCAAAAGGTCAATTATATCGTTAACAGTGCATTTTAGACGATTTTCGCAGAAGACAAAAAGTATTTGAATTGCAATTCTGCACCCGAATTTATTAACAAAAAGCTTAAAATGAGACTTTTTGGAAAACTCAAAAAATTTCAGTCTTAATTTGTGTAAAACATTTTCTTTATCTCGATAACGGTGAGTTGGAGACTTTTTGGAGGATTTTTGAAGAAGATAGAAAGGGATTGGAATTCAATTCCACTTAGGAATATTGGTCAGAAAGCCTAAATTGAGACATTTTTAGGGATTAAGATACACAGGTGAGGGGGGAGGAGACACCTTCTGAAAAAAATGTTTGATTTTCACTTATAACATTTTCACTTAGTGTGTTGACTGGGTAGGTACTGTAGAAATTCCATACTGTACCAACCTTTCTAACGTTTATTTTAGTAAACATTTCTAAGTTTATCAAACGTTGTTTTCATAACGTTTATCAGCAATATACATTCTAGACGTTTATTGAACGTTTATAGAGTAAACGTTCATTTTAGTAAAATTCCCTAACGTTTATTGAACGTTGTTTTCATAACGTTTATCGGATTTATACATTTTAAACATTTATTAATTTATTAAACGTTTTTTAAACTTTTTGTGCTGTGTGGGATGAACACTACAGGTTGATCTCTTCTCCCCTGTATTAGAGGAGATTTTGGAAGTGACAATGAGAAATAGACAATGTAAAGAAGACAATGTAGAATAGGCTACTCGAGGATTGTTTGACACTCACAATAGAAACAAAATCCAAGGGAATGCGTAGCAAGCTATATTCAAGATCGATTCAAATCGGCTTTAACCAATACCTACTATTACTTCAGGCCCCTACAACTGATCTCTAATAAACTATGACGTCATCACATGTAGATCATCGATGATCTACTGGCGGTAAGCAAGCGAGTAAGTAATAGTAGGTATTGAATAAGGGCGCTGATGCTTGTTATCACATCTGATATGGTAATCAACAAAATTTGAATTACAAATTCAATTTTAACGGTGTTCCATTTCAATGAATATGGTTTGTTTATCATTCTTCTAATATTTGTTTGTGAAAAGTAATAATGAATTTGGGGTTTTAAATCATTGGGATACTGCTGTGTACCGGTACCTAATTGTTGCGGGAATTATAACAAGATTCCAAAAGTTTCCGTACGGTTTTAAAGTTTAAAACGGTTTTTTTACTTTTTCGAAAGATTACTTTGAAACGAAAATGGATACGAGCGATAAGAAGAAAGAGCTTCAATTCTACAAAACAACGGTTTACATGAAGTGTAGAAGAACAGTGTAAATAAAGTGTGAGTGGAAAATTTAATTAAAGTGTGGAAGAACAGTGTAAATAAAATGTGAAATAACAGTGTAATTAGAGTGTGGAAGAACAGTGTGAATAAAGTGTGTGAAAGAACTTTTGAATTAATAAATTAAAAAGTAAATGCAAAGTGTTGGAACTGCCCATAACATCAAAATATTGAAGGTTTTACCTAACTGAAAAACATCTCCTGATGGGTTTCTTTGTACTACAGATCAATTGTGATCAAGTTTGTGGGAGCCTCTTTCCTAAAAAAAGAGTTAGGAAATTTGGTTTATCTTTGATTTACCTCTCCTTCGACTCTGATACAGGCTATTATTAAGTATTTTTGGTTGAGATGAATTTATCAATAGCTCTATCACTGAATTGAGTAGGCCTATGTCTATCAATCTGAAAATATGGATAAATTATTGCATTTGTGGAATAGTGTTTTTATTTCAATAAAATTTCTATTTATTAAAATACAAGTGTCTTTAATTTGAAATTTAGATAGTATTCCATCCAATAAAAATTCATACAGTAACAAAAGTTACATTGATAAGCTAGTAGAAACTACTACGATCTAGGAAGAATCAATCTACATGTTATGACGTCATTAATTAGTTGTGGGGCCTGAAGTAATAGTAGGTATTGCTTTAACTGACAAGGGTTATTCAAGGCAGAGTCAAGACTTGTTTGACTCATGCAATAAAAGCTGAAATCGAACGAATACCTTTCGAGCCATATTCAAGATTGATTCTAATCAAGACTGTTAGCTTTGACTGACAAGGGAAATTCAAGGCAAAGTCAAGACTTGTTTGACCCATGCAATAAAAGCTAAATTCGAACGAATACATAGCATGCCATATTAAATTTCGATTCCAACCAAGTTTGTTAGCCTTGAAAAACAAGGGTATGCTGCTTTCGATTCTAGTATGGAAATTCAGGGTAGCTATCAAATACAATGAAATTAATATAGGCGACATAGGCCTTTAATGAATTGAATGTCAAGTTAGACATCAATTGAACAACTCAAATATGAGATTACGCTTGCAAGCCAAAAGTAGCTATCAAATACAATGAAATAATTGTCAATGTTGAATACAGGCGACATAGGCCTTCAATGAATTGAATGTCGAGTTAGACATCAAATTGAACAACTCAAATATGATATCACGCTTGCAAGCCAAGGGTAGCTATCAAATACAATGAATACATATTATAACTTTGAAATAATGTAGGACAGTGCTCTGAATGAGACATACACTGTAACATATTGAATTCATGTACATTGGCTCGATTGCCGAAAGTATGGACAATTAAATGTTTCTAATTGCCGTAAAAGTTGAATGATAGCTACAAAAATCATATGAATGCACATTAAAATGTTTGAATTAGAAATAGAGAACAACGTGGTCCAGTATCGACACGCTGTTAGTATTTACATGAACAGTTATGCAATATGAGTAAAATGAAAGTTGAATAAAACGATTTACATAACCTGAATAACATTTTGAGGAAGAGATGCAGCCAGGCAGACCGGCAAGGAATCCACGGTACCCCAAGGAACAGGACATCAGCAAGTGACGATATGATGGCCACGTGATGACAAGAATGGAAGTGTCCAACAAAGTAGGCAATTCCAACAATGGAAATGTGAGCAGGAACATATAGAATTCCAAACAAATAATCCGAATTTCAAGTTGTGGAATTTTCAGAATGATTTCCAAACGGTAAAGATGATAAAATTGAAAGTTTGAATTTCAAATGTCTAAAACATGTTGATAGAAAAATGGTGATAGACGCTAACAATACTATGGAACTTTGACAAAGTTTATCAATGTAAATACATGAAGAAATTGATGAATAATTGAATCACAATTGATGAATAGATTTAACAAATTAATTTGAAGGTATAATTCACATTTAAAAACGTTCAGTAAACCAGATGAATTTGGATGAAAAAGTTTAGACCAGGAGCGAATGTGCACTCACCGACTAGATGATCGAAAGACAAGGAAACAAGCTAAGGCTCGACTGACAAAGGACAAGCCGGAAAAGCTCGATACGTAAGTAAAACGTTTGCAAACGTTTGATGAAAAAATAGCAAATATCTAGAAAGTAAGATGCCTAAAAGACGAAATAAATTCCAAAAAATTGAATAATACAAATATTAAAATTGAAACAACGAATACTACGACGAATAATATTAGAAAACAAACTTGATTATGACAGTGACGTGGACCCGTGACTGTGACGTCACCAGACAGTGCAGACAGACAAAATGATGAAATGACGTCTACATAGTAACAGAACGAGTAACAAAGTGGAACCGTTCCAATAAATGCTTTGTCAGATTTTACACCGATCTTTGTGGAACAGAAATGAATCCGTAAACTAATGCTGATTTGTTAATCGGCGTTAATGTCCATATTTAAAAGACGTACGTGCAACTGGCCCATAACTTCGTTTTCCTGATGCAATGTTTAGGCCTACACGTGGCATGCATTATCAATTTTTCAGCAAGAACAGCTTTTTGTGTCAAAGTGCTAAATAAACGTCTACAGTTTCATCAATGCTGTATCGGCAATATGAAAACGCATGCAGTTAATAATGTCTTTTAATAAAGGTGTTGATATTTACATAAAGAAATTATTCTCTTCCATTTTTATTTGATTAAAATTTCAAAATTATTCGAGCCCTGATAGAATAACTGACTCACTGTACAGTCAGTCGAAAATTTTAATATTTGAATGAGGGGTATTTTGGCAAGCTGAGCAAATAAATAAGGTCATATATGCACCTTTTCGTTATATCTTCAAATGAAAAATGAGTTCTGTGGGTTGTCAAGACTCCCTCTGAAAGGGAAACTATTCAACTTATTCTATCTTTTAGTAAAATAGCAATGATCATCCATCCATGTCATCATCTTCTATACTATAATAAAGGAAAGAACTGGACTATAAACGTAGTCTATACAGGTGTAAAGTATAGGGAAATTATGTTTGACGCATTATCACGTCAGAATTACTTGACTGATTAACTTGAAATTTTGCATATAGATTCTTGCTTAACCGAGGATGGTTATGAACCTATTTTAAATTCTTCAATATTTGATTACATCAAGTTTTCAGTTTGTCAAGTTTTCAATTATTTGTCATGCTTTCAGTTGTTGTAAGGGAGCAGCAGAACATTTCTCTTAAAAGGGAAATTAGAAGATAGGTATGATTGAGGATCCTTTTCGAATGATAAAAACAGGTTTTCCGTCGTACCCAAATTTTTTCCACCATTTTGAATCCAACTTCTTTTTTTAATTGATTGGTTATATGATACATGATTCCGATACAGGATTTCCAGAGAAAAGGTATGGTGAAAACCACACATCGATATCTCAAACCTTTCAAAATTCATTCTCATCCATTTCCTTTATTATAGTATAGAGGATGATAGATAAATGGATGATATATCCATCTATCTATCATCTTCTATACTATAATAGAGGAAAGAACTGGCTTAAACACGTGTAGAGGATAGGAAAATTATGTTTGACGCATCATCACGTCTGAACTACTGGACTGATTCACTTGAAATGCTGCTTATAAATTCTTAATCAACCGAGGATTCTTATAGGCCTATTTTCAATTCTTCTGGATTTCATTACGTCAAGTTTTAAAATAGACCCTTGCGAAGTTACCTGCTAGTTTGTTATAAAATTATCAATAGCTGTTTCAGATGTAGCTGTGATTCTGGTCGCAAAATCTACTTTATAAGTCATGTTGTACATTTTAAGAACATTGATGAATTTATTATACGCATTATTTTTCTCTAAGACATTAATATTAATATCACTAGCCAATACAACATTCTCGTATTTATTGCACAAAATTTCCAGCAAGATTTCAAGTTTTTCAAAAAATGGTTCTAAAAACAGTGTTGAGGCGTTCGATACAAGCATGCCAACACAAACGAGAACTTATTCATTGAAAATTGAGATAAGCAACACTCAAACTCTTTCTCGCTAGTGATCGACTGTATTGCCGGCAAGATCACAGGCTTACAATTTGAATAGATTTCATTTGAACCAGAATCATTACTCCACCCCCCACATTTTTCGATCTACAGAATTGAGAACTTATCTGATAATGGGGTACATTCAAGCTAGTTATTTCAGCCTCTGTCATTTTATGCTCAGAGATAGCTAATATCTCAGGCTTTAGCTCCTCCAAGGTAATTCTCAACAAATCTAAGCATGAGGGCAAGTGTAGCACATTCTGGTGTAAAATCGAGATTCTATCATTCGCCTTTTGAGACACATTAGTAGCTGGGAGTGGGTGAGAAGGTGTCAGATTGTCAAGAGGAACATTAATATCCATTGCTAAATTCAATATAGAAGTATTGTGTTTTTTAGAAGCTTCAGTATTATTTATCCCAAAACTTTCAGACCCTGTCAGACGGGAGGTATGCGGATCATTACAATCGGAGATGACTAACTGATTAGAATCTGAATTAGATGGGGCCCTCTCCGATGCGAGGCAGTTTAAACTAAAAAAGAGTTATATAGTGGAATAGCAGAATATGAATTTGTATTTATGAAATTACTTTGCATGCACTCGATAATATACCATCACTGATCATTTGTTTACCGAACTTATTGAGATGTAAGCCATGAGTTGCTTGAAATCTCCTCCCCAAATGACTCATATCAATAAACTTACAATTAGGAAACAGATTACATATTTTCTTAATAGCAATATTAGTCTCTTTAATCAGTTTGTTGACGCAAGACCAGTCCGCCAAATCGGAGCGATGTGGAATCGAGATCACGACGACGTTGGTTCCATAGAGAGCCACCAGACTCCTTCGTAAAGCAATCAGAACGTCCTTCGCCCCATTTCTACTGACGTCATTGGTACCCCCTTGAATCACCAACACATCATTCCCGCCAAAGTCCGTCAATCCATCCGGCATGACATCACGAAACCTGGCCCCTGGTTTCACAAATGAAGTGAAATTCAAGTTGCTTTTCCTCTTGAAGTGTCTTCCGACATCTCTACCCTGGCTGTCAGCATAGTGGTGAACCGTGAGACTAGGAGTGGATGGACTGGGTTCACACTCTTTTGAAACTACAGCATCACTATCGACATTTAAATTTGAAATGCTTGTTCGACTTTGTATAATTCCATTATTCGACTTGGTTTGTTTGCTACCATTATTCATGGATTTATAACGCAAGCTCTCATTCTTATTAGAGCTATCTCTCAACAAGCTGTTCTCATTCCTCAGAGCATTGTTGTCAGCCTCCAAGGTTTCAATTGTCACTGACATTGCTCTTAGCTGACTTCTAACATCTCCATTCTCTCTTTCAAATTCCAGCATTACTGACTTGATCTGTTCCCTCTGTGTTTCAACTTTGTTTTGAAGAGATTCATTTTGTAATTTGCAAGTCTTGTGAATACGCAATCATATCATCACGCTGCTGTAGAAGCTCTATTGCACGCAAGCTAGGCGATTCATTGTTCGAGACTGTTCTTGCTGTTGGTGTGTTGACACCCATATCGCACTTTGTTCGTTGAGGTGAAGGAATACTCTTACAACTGACAGGAGTGGATGACAACTTATCCTTGCACAGAGGAGTTGATTGTCTGATGGAAGAGTCATTGATCATGGTACTTGCGGAGGCCAGATCAGGAGCTGGATGATTGTGCTTCCCGCTTGTCTCTAGAACTGTATGAACCTGGGCGTTTGTTTTCAAAGTATATGGACAGCCATTGTTTAGACATCTCCATGAAACTCTTCCATCTAGCATTGTACGTTGTTTTCTGAATTTGAACCCGTTGACCTCTATAGCATCGTTACCTCTTTGTGTTGAAGATTTATTTATTGTTGGCAACATACTTTCCGTCATTATCTCAAATGACATCTTCGGAGCGCAGGTAATCTTACACTGACTCCTGCCTGTGCTTCGAAATTCTTCCTCGTGGTCGAAGGGAGTACCTCATCCCCTCTCTTTCCTCCACGTGTTCGGCCTGGCGCTGCTGGGTGAATGGAATTCACGGAGAAGTGTCTGGCTTTTGTGATGTGTTTGTTGTGTTCAGAATGATTTTCCAAAGAGAAGAGATAATTGTACTGTCATCCCTTTTGTTAAGAGGCGGTCGGAGTCAGCTCAGGTAGCCCATCCCATTAGCCAGGTAAGGGCTAAAAACCAGTGAGGATTGAATCTTAACATTCTATACTCTCTGCTAAAAACAGTACAGTGTGAGAAGCGAGAGCGCTAGGAGAGAGAGTGAATGAGTGAATAGAAGTGCAAATACAAAGGCATCAACCATTCCTACAAGTTTACAGATGGCCGTAACCAATCGATTGTTGAAATGTCTGTCTAGTCTAGAACTAGCAACAAGCAAAGAGAACATAATACTTCTATTCTTCTGAATACTCGTTTGTCTCTGCAAAAGCAACCAACAAGTCTAGAGCTCAAGTTGAAATCACATGCAAACACCTTGAAAACAAGATGGCAACTGAAAGTTTCATGGTCCTTTTATATCGCTTGTATTTTGATAATCATTCAAGATATATTACCGTTTTTTGCTCAAACATTTTTGGAAAACCTTTCTCTATAATTTTCGATATGTTCAGTTTACCCTATACACAAATTTTATTCAGTTACTAGCCGTCAGGCTCGCTTTGCTCGCCATATCCGTCTAGCCAGTCGTCCAAAACTCCGTCTCTTAGACCCTCAACTGGATCATTCAAAAATGAGATCAGCGGGCTCACTTCGCTCGCCTGCATTTTTATTTGAGCATGCTTCATTCCATCAGAAAGTCGAAGTACTTCCTCGCTCGATTCAATCACCCAAACGCAAAAAACCGCTAATTTTGGGCGAATCTTTGGCGTTATTTCAAATTCCTTCTAACACAACATTATTACACCCCAGCTGAGCTTCTGTAGTAGATTTGAACATTTTCTGTTCATTTGTTCTCGATAAAGCTGAGAAAACGCAAAAAAAATGCTGGAAAAACGCAGATTTTGAGCGTATATTTGGCATTATTTCAAATTCCTTATAACACAACATTATTACACCCTAGCTGAGCTTCTATACTAAATTTGAACATTTTCTGTTCATTTGTTCTCGATAAGGCTGAGAAAACGCCAAACAACGCTGGAAAAACGCACATTTTGGGCATATCTTTGGAAATTTTCCCAAATCCGTTCCTAGTGCGCCTCTAAAGGGCCAAGTGAACATACCTACCAAATTTGAACGTTTTTGGACCGGTAGATTTTTAGTTCGGCAAGTGAGTGAGTCAGTCAGTCAGTGATTGAGTGCCATTTCGCTTTTATATTAGGTTATATAGATTACATTGTAAAAGTTGGTAAAACGTTTGCTGACATCTGTTTTTCATCATGAAGAATATTATTTTTGAGATTTTCATCATAGATATCAATGCTAATGCTGGAAACTATTTGGGAAGTAGTTTTGATAGTGAAGCGTACAAGAGAATATCACGTAGGCCTATACTGAATTAGACTGGTTACTGTATTACAGTATATTATTCTTTGCTTGAAAGCCAATGTTATAGAAATTCTTGGAAAAAATCTTTTCATATATTTCTAAAATCTTGTCTTTTGAACTTGATTTTGGAGCAATCAACAATTATTATTGAAACAAAACACAAGCTCAATTCTTACATTACGGTACCTCTTCTTCTTCTCCCGAGCCTATGTCCCATTTCTCTTGGGGTCGGCCCTCCTAATCCTTTTCCGCCATTCCGGGCGTTGTTGAGTCAGTTCAGGCTCTAAATCCGTCGTCCTCATATCCTTGGAAATGGTACCCATCCAGGTTGTCGGCGGTCTACCAGGGCGTCTCCTAGGCTGTTCAATTTCCATGACGAGTCTGGTCATGTGATCCTCACCGCGTCTCATAACGTGCCCGTACCAGCGCAAGCGATCTTACATTACGGTACCATACTTTTCAAAAGTAGCAGATTGAATTTTGGAAAAATTGTAAGCATCAACAGACTCTATACTTGTTAGGTTTTAGAAAGGTAAATAAACTTTAATTTTTAGATTGAAATTATTGGTTGAAAATTTCTTTATTTTCTTTATATAAAGAAATTTAAATGAGAAAAATTATTAATATAGATTGGGTTCCTTTTATTTTTGAATGCAATTTGATTAGTTTAGACCTACTTGAACAGAAGCATAATCGTAATAATATTACAAATCATGAGTAGTAGTCATTGAGTAAATCAAATCATTCAAATCAAATTATTGAGTACATTATATGAACACTATAATAAACTAATAGAATTTTAAAATAGGAATTGAAAACAACTATTCAATTAATTATAAATCATTAAACCTATAGAAAAAAACAAAATCCTACAAGAACGGTTGCTGAAAATAATCGAAACTGCGTCTCCAACTGTCAGTTCTCCTGTAAATCTTCTCTGAATAAGTATAATAGAACAATAATTATTTTTCGAAAACATTAGATCATAACACACTATAAGCTTACGTACTGATAACAAAATTTCATATAATACAAGATTAAACCGCAGAATTTGTATAAAGCATAACAAACTTATACACCCATAGACTTTCAAACATGTAATGTGTTCCCATTACAATGTTCACAAGTGATCACCATCAAAAAATAATAATATTAGGCATGATATGATTAATTTATGGTTGACATAGGCTTTAGTCCAATCCATTTTTGATTACGGTAATACAAATGTAATGTTGCTGAATAATGCGAACATAATATATAAGCATTCGTATAGTGCGAGGGTTCTAGTATATGAAATTTGTTTCTTCGGGGTTCCGGGCATGGAAGAAATTGGGATTTCAGTAATTATATAAGAATAACTTTTAAATTGAGTGTTGTGTGAGCCTACGTTCCAAATTTATTTGAAAGAAATACGTTGAATTGGAGGATAGTATTTGTTTCTTCGGGTATTGTAAGATGTATTTCTACTTCATAAAGAAACTCACTTTTATCACTCTGATAAATGACCTAACATAATAAATTACGCTAATTGAACGAGCGTAGGCAAAGAAATAGGCTAGTCAACAAGTCAACAAGTCAGTTTGATGTTGGCGTTGTCAATACAGATTTTGTAAATTGACAGTTAATATTAAATTGAATATAATATGGTGCTATGTTCTATTTTCGGTGGAAGGTATAGAAATACAATCTTGCTATCTATTACCTGTCGTGAGTAGTAAAGGAACCTGATATTTCTCTTACACCATCTCTCTCTTTCTTCAGTGGTTTAGCCAAAGTCTAGTATGTTGTTACTTATCTTTGTCGGTATCAGGGGAAAATAATTGACTTTGGAGTTTCTATTGAACTGTTGCTCGATTTCCATTTTGAAAAGTTTTTTTTCGATTTATGACAATTTTCTATAATATGATTGCGATGTATTATTACATGAAGAAATTCACATTCCATCCCGTTTTAAACTTATTTAAACAGAATTTGATTGTTAAACGGGATGGTTGTTCCATATTTTTCATTTATTTCTACAGGGATACTTGAAGCTTTATTGAATCACTAGTAGGTCTACCCTTCTATTCTCTTGACCGGTTTCAGCTAATCACGACATTGTCAAGTGTCAAAATGAATAATGTTATGATTACGTTATTGGTTAGTGGTTTGAAGAAAAGCTAAAAAAAGTAGAAAAAAGTTATTGCAAATGTGAATTAGACTATCAAAAAATTGATGAATATTGTAAGTTGATACTGCAACCGAACAATTTCTTGAATATTCATTCTTGAGTAAAAAACTAGAATTTATTCTAAATACTTATAATTATTATAAATCAGAATATAATATAGCCTAACATCCAATTGCATTGCTACCACAAAATGTTAAACCTAAAAGCGAGTCAGAGATAAATGCAATGACCTTATTATACTTTTACGATTGCTAAGTTCAATTGGATTTTGAAAAATATATATTGGTACCTTGAATGAATTTTAATTGTTATTGTATTATTTATGAATCGCTCACCGATTTTGAGGTTACACTTTGTTTACTATCGATCAGATGTTTTTAAAAACAGTTCGAACGCAGCTGACTGATTCAAAGCATTGTCAAATATCATACCGGTTCTCATGCAAGGTAAAATATCATTCCTAAAAATTATAAAACTATCAATAAAGGATCAAGAATTTCAAAATAAAAAATAAAATGTATGTATTATTGTTGAAATTATTTATTATTTAAGAAATTGTATTATGCGTCAGGTCTTATTGTAACTAAATAGGTCATAGCATGAAATTCTATTATTGATAAAATGGCAGAAATTAATTATAATAATCTCAAACCTAATAAAAATTGTACAAGAATATTAATTTATTAATAATTTAATTCAACTGAACCACATGGTAATTAAATCTCTATGGCAGGTCTAAGCCAATCACAGTGCATAGAAATAGCACCAAGACGGTGATCGTTTGAAAGCAACACATGTTAATCTATTATCAGACAACAACCCTGCCTTATCAGTTACACTAGCACATGTACATTGTATGAGAGGAACTATGTCTATAAGATTAAGCAGTTTTAAGAATTACATAAATTAAATTATTATTGTAATTAAAGGAATTGTATTCTACTACTTGCCACTGACGTCATGTTTACGTCACAAGCGTTCTACCAATGGCAAAATTTTATGCAAATTATTACATTGAGATTCCGAGAAGCAAGGTCTAGCCTAAAAGCTTAGAGAAAACAGCAGCACTTCCCTTTTGAAATCCTTACTGGTTAGATCTCTTTTTATAGTTACCAAAGACCTATTTGTGAAAACTTCTTGTTCGATTTTTTAAATGTTCTATTTGTGAGCCGATATTTTAGGCCAATCTATTTGTTATTTATAAATTTCTGTTTTCATCAATCGATAAATTTAAAAACTTAAAGTAAATTATCCCTTAATTAATTCGGTGAAGGAGATATTTAAATTAAAATTCCCCACGTGCTGAAACCAAAGCCTGGATTGCCGCCGATCAAACGATTTTTGATCTAAAGAAGAAAACCACGACCGCCAAGGAATTTCACGTGAGTTATAAGTCATAAGGGGCCCCAATCTACGCTTCGAAAATATTTCAGTGCAGAAAAAACATAAATTTTTCTTCGTTAAATTATTGGCCACGCCGACAAGCGCTTTTAGTTATTAAGAGCCTAAAATTTATTCATATTTAATTTCTAAGAATTTGTAGTTGATTAACTATCCTCCGCTGCCTGAACCACGACCCCGAACATTTTAAAAATATTTTCTATAATTCATTTTTCTCTATTTTTTCAAACTGTTAGATTTTATCAATTGTAAAATTCTGTCGAATCACGCATGGTATCATGCAAGCACAAGAAAATTTTTAACTGTTCTGTTAATACTAAATTATTATCAACCTGTAAATCAAATTCTGAACCTGCACTGTATGATTACATATTTTATTGTAATATATTTCAGTTTTGTTAATTCGCTTTCTGAGTTCGATTATTTCTTAAGCCTGTCAATTATTGTGTCTGATACGTTCTATATCATCAAGAACCGATCGAATACGATCATTGGAATAATTGAATTGAGCTGGATATTGGAACAGGTCTAAGTGGATGTAGCGAGTGGGGTCAGATCGAGATATTTATTCTTTGTCCTTACCTGCTCATATATCAGCTTTTATCTGTTACCTACCTCGACTTTGGAGCGAACACACCAATTGTACAGCAGAAGCAGCCATAGATCATATAAATTCCTACAATAGAGCTTAAAACCCGACAAGACTCTGTTCTCGAAGTATATTCTGAACGATATTTGGTTCAAATACCGTATTTTAATCCTTCAGAACTTATTAGAGACGCAGTCCCGTAAATTATCTACATCGGGATTTTTGCTCGACCTGTATGATTTTGTATGCTCATTCTTCACAGGTAATAATTTTAAGATATCCGTCTTCAGTGTTTAGCGATCGCTACACTACTTATAAAAATTTCATCACTATACAATTTGTCACTAGAAGAATCAAGGGTGAGCGAGCGTTTAGGCCTCCCGCGATTCTGACAATTGTATTGAATCTTGTAGTGAATCAATCAGTCTGGTGTACATTCAGCGTCCACGCACGCAATTACAAAATTTATAGCCGCTACACCATTGACTCAGTACAAGATTCACTCTACATGTGTGAAGCCGTTAAAAAACGCACCACAATATATATATATATATATATATTTAGGGAGTGCAATCAATATACCTGTATTGGACTATCCTTCAGTGGGGTGATCCCTCGCACAAGTGGTGAACTTCGAGAAAAGAACTTTGGAAAGGAAGTACATTGTATTTTGTTAATACTTTGAATACTTCATTTCACTGGTATTCCCAATTAAGATATCAATTACTTCTATCACATTTTTGACTGTAGATAATTGATCTCTAATTCCTTTTTTGTTTGAAGGAGATCGTATGTCCCAGCAACTCACAGTTTATAAAATAGAATGAGTCAATTTGGCTCTTTTTCTTATGGGAGACTGAAATTTTATTTCATAAATCTGGGGATAATCCATTGGTTGAGAGATTTGAATGTCTTATATACATCTATGTTCTATTCATTTATTCATTATAACTATTAAATTTTTTTTGTACAAGCCTTCTTTAAGCAGATGAAAACATTTTTCTAGAAATCCCCATGTATAAGCACCACTCGGTTTCTTCTTCACCAAAGCCAAGTCCGATGCTCTCTTCAAGCTACCTTGTTTCTCTATTTCCAAAGCCTCTCGTACAATCCCAACCCGAAAATCTTGAATGTTGGTTATTTATTTGGAATTTTTAAAGTCTATTTGTGCCCTGTATTCTTTTCGTAGTTGTAAAGAGCTGAGGTGGATTGTTTGTTTTTTATGCTCAGTTTGTGTTCCTCTATCCTGGCTGATATTCTTCTATTTGTTTGACCTACATACATATTGTCACAATTCAGGCAGGGGATGCTGTAAACGCCTTGATTTTCTAGCTCTAATCTCGGGTTTCTTCAGAAATTTTGAAATAGTTAGGAAAGGTTTGTATACTGGTTTGATTTGATTTTTTTTCAGTATTCTTCCAAGACGATCTGTGGTACCCTTGATGTATGGAAGGGGGACGGTTTTTTTAAATGCTTTCTCTTCCTTGAGTTTTTCTTCAGGTTTTGGAGGTGTCAGTTGTTTTTTCAAAGATTTTTCAATTATACTACTATTGTAACCATTAATCTTCAGTATGGATTTGATTGTCTTGATCTCCTCTTCTCTGCTTTTTTCGTCAGTGAGATGGAGAGATCAAAAGATTAGACTATTGACTACAGAGAAGGAATGTGCGGGGTGATGATGAGATAGTGCATTGAGGTATCTATTTGTATGGGCTGGTTTTCTGTATACAGAGTGTTCTATATTGCTATTTTCGTTTCGGGAGATTAGAATGTCTAAGAACGGTAGTTTAGCTTCTCCTTCTATTTCGAGAGTGAACTGTATTTTGAGGTGTATCTGGTTCAGCTGATTGGGGAATTCGAGAAGTTCTTCTTTACCATGGGGCCAAATGATAAAGATATCATCAACATATCTCTTCCAAAGGGTTGGTTTCAGTTTTGTTCTACTGAGAGTTTTTTCTTCAGAATGAGTCATGAAGAGATTGGCTATGGCTGGAGAGAGGGATGATCCCATGGGGGCTCCCTCAATTTGTCTGTAGTATTGGTTACTGTGGGTGAAATATGTATTTTTCAGGCAGTGGCTTGTCAGGTCAATAATTGATTTAGAAAAGTGTGCATTTTGATTCATGATGATTAGGGCTTCATCAACAGGGATGTTGAGGTACATGGAAATGATGTCCAAACTTGCCAGTATGTCCCCCAAGTTTAGGGTTATGTTTTTTATTTGGTTGATAAAATCATAAGAGTTTTTCACATATGGTTGTGATTCTTCAATGACTGACTGAATGAGGTTGCCTATGAATCGTTCAAGTTTCTGGGTAGGTGAGTTAATAGCACTCACAATTGGTCTGAGTGGTGTATCCAGCTTGTGTATTTTTGGAAGGCCATAAATTTCCAGGCACCTACTAGATTTCTCTCTTGGAATTAATTTAAGTTGGGTATCTGGGTCAATGTCTGATTGTTTGATTTTCGACTCTGTAATTTTTTCAAGGTAGGTCGTGGGGTCTCGTTGAACCGGCTTGTAGGCTGAATATCAGCAAGGATAGAGGAACACAAACTGAGCATAAAAAACAAACAATCCTCCTCAGCTCTCTACAACCATGAAAAGAACACAGGGCACAAAATAAACTTTAAAATTCTAAACAAATAGCCAACATTCAAGATTTTCGGGTTAGGATTGTACGAGAGGCTTTGGAAATAGAGAAACAAGGTAGCCTTAACAAAAAAGATGACAGTGCAAATATCTCTTCTATTTGGAAAATCATTCTGAACACAACAAACACATCACAAAAGCCAGACACTTCTCTGGGAATTCCATTCACCAAGCAGCGCCAGGCCGAACACATGGAGGAAGGAGAAGGGAGGAGGTACTCCCTTCGACACGAGGGAGAATTTCAAAGCACAAGCAGGAGTCAGTGTAAGATTACCTGCGCTCCGAAGATGTCATTTGAGATAATGATGAAACGTCAGAAAGTGAGTGAAACTGCTTATCAGATGTACCCGGTTGATAATTTACCATATTCATCCATTCACAAATTTTTAAAAGTTAACATATATATATATATATAGAAACCTTTCACCTACAGATAAATCAGTCCTCAACAAGGGTCTCTCTTTTGCCCCAACTCCCAAACTCAATGCCATCAACCTTCTCTCTGATACTCTTCACTTCACTAGATATCTCAGATATACTTCAGTGGCAACAACACCTCTGACCCCTCTTGCCCTCCTCCCTCGACTACTTCTGACCAAATCATCAAAAAGTCTGCCCCAAAATCCAATCGTGAACCCAAGTCTCTCCCAGCCAACCACCCTGTTGAAATCTTCTGCAATTTACTTCTCAACAAAGTCAGCTCTAGAAAATTCATTGAATCCCTCACTCCAACCCCCAACCTCACACCCCAAGAGTTCAAATCCATCAAAGACCTTCGCTCTGACCCTAGTATTTTCATCACCAAAGCTGACAAAAGCTCAACCATAGTCTTACTGAACACCACTGATTACATCAAAGAAGCCAACCGGCAACTCTCCAATCCCGAACAGTATCAACTCCTGCCTTCTGACCCTACTCCATGAATCCAAAAGAAAATCTTCAAATTTCTGATGCAATACGGTCCATCTGAAGGCCTCTCGGACTCAGACATATAACTTTTAAAAATTCGTGAATGGATGAATATGGTAAATTATCAACCGGGTACATCTGATAAGCAGTTTCACTTACTTTCTGACGTTTCATCATTATCTCAAACGACATCTTCGGAGCGCAGGTAATCTTACACTGACTCCTGCCTGTGCTTTGAAATTCTTTCTCGTGTCGAAGGGAGTGCCTCCTCCCTTCTCCTTCCTCCATGTGTTCGGCCTGGCGCTGCTTGGTGAATGGAATTCCCAGAGAAGTGTCTGGCTTTTGTGATGTGTTTGTTGCGTTCAGAATGATTTTCCAAATAGAAGGGATATTTGTACTGTCATCCTTTCTGTTAAGGCTACCTTGTTTCTCTATTTCCAAAGCCTCTCGTACAATCCTAACCCAAAAATCTTGAATGTTGGCTATTTGTTTAGAATTTTTAAAGTTTATTTTGTGCCCTGTGTTTTTTTCATGGTTGTAGAGAGCTGAGGTGGATTGTTTGTTTTTTATGCTCAGTTTGTGTTCCTCTATCCTGGCTGATATTTTTCTATTTGTTTGACCTACATACATATTGTCACAATTCAGGCTGGGGATGCTGTAAACGCCTGGATTATATATATATATATATTATATATATATATATATATATATATATATATAATATATATATATATATAGAAACTCACATTAGAAACATACATTTTTGGAAATTGAGTTTCCTTCCTCTGCAGTCTGCTCGGTTGAAGAAGGGAACTCAGTTCCCGAAAATTTCCCCATTTATAATGTAAGTTTTTAAGTGTTTTCAATCTATTTATGTCTTATGTCTCCTGTTCCAATTCATACATGTTTATATATATATTCTTATAAATACTATATTGACAAAATACGGTAGCCTAATACTTTTAATATCAGTAGGCTGTACTTTTTCTAGATTATGCTCACCTGCATTTTGGGCGTATAATCAATATCACTTTCCATACTTTCCCGAGGAAATTCGATAAATGATTTGGAGTAACCGAATTTCTTTGATTGCTTGATAATGCCTGTCTCGTCAGTATCTAATAGGGATCCAAAAGGCTCATCAAGTGGCGTTTTAGGAAACATAGGCCTCTCTGTTGAAAAACCATATACCGTTTTCATAAAATAATGAGTGTGATGAATCCTGTTGCATATCTATGTAACTTTTTTAGCCAGCCAGGACGCGCAGTCAGCCGGGCAGACGGTCGCTCACTCCATCTCCGGGCACTGTTGTCACACAGGGCAAACCATGCCAACAGTCACATTTTGGCTGCTGGTAGGATGCCGAGTCTGGAAACCACACCAGACGGTCAAAATGTGGTTGCCCTGTTTACAGTTTACAGTTATGATAACCGATAACTGCCTATTCTGCAGGGGGCCAAGGTAATTATTGAGAAAAACTTTGTAATTTTCACATCCCATTGATATAACTATTGTTTATTTTGGATTGAAATTTCAGTAAATATGAATTTAAAAAAGTGATTCAACATTTTAGAATATTCTGTATTTTATATAATATGTAGATTATAATATATTATTATAATATTGTCACTTTCACTTTTTGCGTAGTTGAGAAGTTGATATTGTGATAATTATTCATACAATTTCTTAGTATTCTCATTTTGATTATCACTTTTATCATCATCATTATTATATATTATCATCATCAGTAACATAAGGATATTGTAATGAATCATATACAGAGTAGGGCAGGGAGTTATGAATAATTTGAAATAACAGTTACACACTCATTTTTAAACAAAACTCAATATTTTTATGTTTTTAGTGCATACCTTGGATATTGCCATTATAAAAATTGAAGAGGAAAGTCATTGAAGCATTATGTACGAAAAATAAAATCTGTTATGAAATACTTTCCGTTTTTGTTTCCGCAATGACATAGACGTTGTGAGAAGTTATCTATACTCCTCTGAAGCATTGCACATGGTACCGCGCGAATTTATTGTTCTATTGTTTCACTCAGGGCTTCAAGGGTTCGTGGTTTGATTATGTATACACGTGCTTTTGGATAGTTCCATAAAACGTTTTTTTGGCCTTTGCTTTTTTCGAGAAAACGGTCGAAACGTCACTGTCAATAGGCTACAGATCATTACCTAACGATGCTGCATGAATTTTTTCTGCCAAATTGAGAAGACGACGTAGTATCAACGTCAATACTGTATGGTTTCAACAAGATGGTGCAACATGCCATACATCGAGAGCTGCTATGGAATTTCTAAGGTTGACCTCCTCTGGAACCTTCCCTGGACGCCTCATTTCATTGCATGGAGATGTAGAGTGGCCTCCTCGATAACCGGACCTGTCACCTTGTGACTATATTGCCCCCTGTGGGTTGGGAGAGCTTTGAATCGAACATCATACTCAAGAATGTGTTGAAAACCAGAATTCCCCATCAGGGCAGTTTCTGAGGGGCAAAAAGGAAAACTCAAGAGACCAGAGATGGGTGAAACTCGGGAGGACCTACACGAAAAAGCCAGGAGTGGAACTCACGTAGATCACGAGTTTATGGATGGAGGCCAAAACTCACCACTGCTCAAAGAAGGGCGGCCATTCAGGCAAAACGTCTTGGAAGAGGTGAGGCTTTTGACCCTGCAGAGTTTGGAGGAGCAAAAAGAAAAATCCAAGAGACCAGAGATGGGTGAAACTCCAGGTACAAATGTGGGTCAAGAGGCTGAGTCAAGGGTGGCCGGACGCCGGGCGCCCCAGAGGCAGTTTGGCATCCCCTCTCTCTGCGGAAGGACCTACAAAAAGACCAGGAATGGAACTCACATAGGTCACGATTTAGTGGGTGGAGAGACCAAACCTCACCACTGCTCAAAGAAGGGCGGCCATTTAGGCAAAGCTTCTTGGGAAAGGTGAGGCTCTTGACCCTGCAAAATTTCGGAGGGGCAAAAAGAAAAAACTCAAGAGACCAGAGATGGGTGAAACTCCATGCACAAAATAATGTGGGTCAAGAGGTTGAGTCAAGGGTAGCCAGGCGCCCTATAGGCAACTTGATCACCCCTTCCTTAGCGGAAGGACCTTCAAAGAAGGCCAGGAATGGAACTCATGTAGGTCACAAGGACTAATCAGTCTGGAGAGACTGCCAAGCATATCACACTGCATTACGACAAGCAACCAGGTGATGAATGGAATGTTAGCATGGGGAAAATCTCCTGGTTCTTGTAAAAGGACACAGGTATTGATTTGCCTAACTAACATACTACTTGCGGACACAATAAACTACGGTTGACGAGTGGGGTTCTTTGAACCTTTGGATCCTTGAATCTGTCCCTTCAATAATATTAATAATAATAATAATAATAATAATAATAATATAATAATAATAATAATAATAATAATAATAATAATAATAATAATATCTGATAATAATCATAATAACTATCAAAATATCGTACATAATCAATGTTTTTATTCTTTCCTCTTTAATTTTTATATTGGCAACATCCAAGGTAGGCTACACACTAGAAAAAACCTGAGTTTCGTTTAAAAATGTGTAACTGTTATTTCAAATCATCCATACCTCCCTACTTGAACTAAATTGATAAATTGTCCATACTTATTACCTGGCTTTTCATTAGTTGAAGAGAGAGATGAAGTTTTACTTGCAGGAAGCAGCAGCACAGTACTGGTGTCACTGGAAAACACATTCATAGAAATGTATACTTGATTTATATAGCCAGCCAGGTTAGCCAAAACGACGATAAGGCTTTGCACCCCTAAGCTGCGTTTACACCGGAGTTAACACAAGTTTTTAACATTTTTGTTATAAACTGAAGTTAATTACAAAAGTCAATAACATCATGTTAAGTTGCGTTTACACCGGAGTTGATAACATGAGTTATTAATAAAAAGTTGTCAACTTGACTGAATCAACAAAAAATTCTCTTGAAAAAGTTGATAACTCGTGTTTTTCACAGAAAATTCCTTTTTATTAACAAGCTCTATGTTATCCATTGAGAGTTGGTGAAGTTCAAAGGAAATGTGTTATGTTAATAGCAAAAGCCTCTTTTATCGCATAAATTTTATTTGTTGATAAAAGGTTACCATCTATCCCGCAACCCCCTCGCCCAGCATCCCTACCCTACTTCAGCTGTTCCCTAATAACTACAGCTGCAGACAAAACACGTGACAAAGTTATTAACTTTTGTTGATAACAAAACTACCAGCCAAAAGAAAATGTTATTAACTTATGTTGAAAACTTTTGTTTTAAACTCTGGTGTAAACGCTTTATAATTTATTTACATTAGATCAGATGAAGATCATTATTTTAATGATCACACACATGTTTCAATTCAAATTTGAAGACAATTTTTTGCTTTTTATTCCGGCTGTTATATCATATGAATAATCTCGTTAAATGAAATCATATGGAAGTCAATTATATTGATAACAAGATCTTGTTAATAACAAAGAATTTTCTGTTAGAAACATGAGTTATTAACTTTTGTCAAGAGAAATTTTTGACGATTCAGTCAAGTTAATAACGTTTTGTTAATAGCTCGTGTTATTAACTCCGGTGTAAACGCAGCTTTAGTCTGCTACCGCTACTTGGTCGTTGGTTCGAATCCCGCCGGTAGGCATGGATATGTCTGATCATCTCCTCAGAATCACCCTCGCCCAAGCTAAAAGCTCATTATAGCATCATCCGCAATGAGAAAAAAATACTATGGAGGCTGAATACATGCATAATTATATCATACAATGTTCGGGGCACCGAGCTCCGCTCGTTATTTTCATTTATTGATAAATAGAACACAATTCTCTAAAATGTTCGAGTTTATATTTCATAGCTGGCTATATACGTCAGCTTATGAATTTCGGGGATGCGATATTTTGATTTTCCACAGAATCACTCGCTCACTTTTTACTATCCACAGACGACGAAAGTCTCAGCTGTCTCAGCCAAGGATGAATTATCCTTTTAATGTCATTCAGCGATTTTTCCCAAGGATGAGACCTAGTGCAATCGAATTTTTATATCATAAACCTACTATGTTCCAAATTTCGTGCAAATCGTTAGAGCCGTTTTCAAGATCCGTTGAACATAAGTAACCAGATATAAAAATACAGAAATTGCTCGCTTAATATAATAGGATAATGATGGAAAACGTGTTAATAGTGTTTAGCCTAGGTACTGTGTACGGTACCGTATAATAGGTTCAATAATCGTTCAAGTTTCAACATTCAAATTTCAACATTCAAGAATCCGAAGAATTTTTGGTCCCTCATAAACTCAATGTTGCATTTCTCTCTGATTTCAGCTTTTCATTTGAATCACTTTGAGTCCACTTCTATGTGGAATCCACTCAACATTGAAACAATACACTCAAGATATAATCTCTATTCTTGGTATTTTACGTGAATAAGAACTGGGTCATTTTTTTTTAAATTTCGTATATCCACCCTGTTTCTCATTAGGTGTTCATAGAAATTATATTGAGAGATGCATAATTGTTATTCCAGATTCAATAAATAAAAAAATATTACTCCTGTTGAGAGCATCGTTCCAATCGCCTTGATAGAATCAATGAATGCGTTAAAAATTACAAAAATCTGGTGTGGCGCACTCACACAACTTTCCTTGCCGTTATGAAAATTTATCACCTGACGCTAGTGTTCCCGCGCATCTCAAGTCTACTATTTAAAGATCCAAGCCAGCTGGTGACAGGACTATAACACTGGAGACACACGAGGTCTGCTATCTCTTCATAGAGAATGATTTAATAGAATCAACAGTTGCCAACAGTTTGCAATTGAAATAATAACATTTTCTCAAATTTCGAGCTCATTTTAAATTTTAGGTGGAAATGTTACTGAACATTAATTGTAGAAATTTTCATGCACAATATTCTCCATTTGGAATTTTCTGTTTTAATTGTATCTGAAGCCTGATAATTGAGAATCTATAATCAAACTTTGCATAGATGGGGCGGAGCTCCTGGAATTTTTAAAGATATGAGACTAGTGGCAGTTGATAGAGCTTATCAATGACTACTTCAAGTATGAATTTGATCAGAATCGTTGGAGCCGTTTTCGAGAAAATGCAAAAAAACCATGTTTTTGACAACATCTTCGCCATATGGCGGCCATTTTGAATTGCATCAGATCGAAATTGTTCGTGTCGGATACTTATATCGTAAGGACCTTAAGTTCAAAATTTTAAGTCACCCGTTAAATGGGAGATGAGACATCGTGTACACACACACACACACACACACACACACACACACACACACACACACACACACACATACATACTGGAACAAGGTAACAAACGGGGAGGTGAGAAATGAACATACATTGCGGGGAGGCTGATTTACACACATTTACACACATGTTGGAGACTTAATTTTTGTTTTAGAAAGTATATTAATATGTGTTCAATACAGTTGTAACTTTTTTTTTCTGTTAACTTGAAAAAAAAATTACGCATTAAACCTACAAAAAGGGGAGAAATGTGTGTACACTTTCACTGAACAAACCGAGGAGAAATGTGTGTACACTTCCACTGCACAAAGCGGGGAGAAATTGTGTGTTTAGTTTAACTTACAAAGCGGGGACAAAACCGGTTCTTAACACAAGTTCTGGCTGCAACACTTATTTCGATATTTACTATTCTATTTGATCATAGAATACAATATCGTATGGGTCTTCGAAAGCCAGTTACATGCACATTGATTTTTGTACGATTGTTTTTTGCCATCCTTATGAATTCGAATAAGTGCAACTTGTCAAACATCATCTGTTTGATCTAATAGAATTTTATAAGGACGGTAAAAAATCGATGTGTATGTAACTGGCTTTTACGAAACAGGCTTCACGAATTACAATACGATAATAGGATAGTTGATACAATACATGGTTTTATTCAGATTCATTCATTGATAGAAATAAAAGGAGATTCCGGTGTCGATAGCATCGAAGTCGCCAGGCTGGTCTGGATCATTTATGATTTCTCAGTATGCAGTATCCACTCAGCAGCTCTAATACAAACACAAACATTAGTTTCGTTTTACTTGGAATAGTAAGACATTATTTCATTATGTCCATTATTACAATAGATCAATTCAGATCCAGTTAGCTGTTAGAGTAATATAATGTAATTACATTCTATACTCACTGTTCAGATCAGCACAATGTTTATAGCCTACTGTATGCAGTGAGTATAGAATGTTACATTCTATACTCACTGACTGCATATTTATACTGTGTAATAGATTTCATTGATTGTTGCAAAGATTTAAAGTCAATGATTCAACAGGAAATCCATGGTAATATTCAACGATTTCAACCTAATGAATTAGATTGTTGTATGACAAAATTGAAATCCCGACAACGTAAATAATTCAGTGAAGTTAACTGTACAAGGTTACTTTTTCTCGTATTTTATTGAGTGATAATGGCAGATGATTTCTGATTCCATATTTGGATTCAACCTTTTGAAGTTTGAACTTTCAAAGCTGGAATTTTTTTTTTAAACTAGAACTTTTAGGCCGGTTTCCGGCTCTAAGTAAGTCCCGACTCTAAACAGCAATAGTCAGAAAATTGGCTTTCCAAAAGGTCAGCTTTTATAATAGAAGTCTTAGTTTTTCAAACTCACTTAATATCCGTCTCCATTCAGAATACCAACCACACTTTTATCTTAAACAATGCCTTGCGATCAATGTTCGATATCGGTCGCCAGGTATCTCAAAAGATTCAATACATATTTTATATGAACGCTCAAAGTATACAACCACAAAATTTCCTTTCCTGTCACTAAGTATACTATATAATTTGGCGTATTACACGGTAGTCCAAATATTTTCTTGACAAACAACCTCAGAAATTTTTCTAGTTCTTCTCTCTCCGCATATCCCAATACCTGTGCTGCATATGTTACAACTGCTTTACTTATCGAATCAAAAATTCCTCATTCCATTGACAGAGGTGCTTCATCATTCAAAATGAGTCTTCGCCATACACTATTAATCCCAAATCTGGCAGCTGTTATCTTACATTTAAAATGTGCGGTTAGGGCAAGTCTTGATGAAAAAACAACTCGCAGGTATCTGTACTCATTCACTGTTTCAATAACTTCATTTCCATAGTACCACTTCTCTCTTTCTCCCAATCGTCCTCCTCTTCTGAAAACTACAATCTTGGATTTAGCCATGTTCACTGTGAGATTCCACCTCATGCAATATCCCTTTAACTTATTTATCATTGACTGCAGATGTCGAGGATTCTCAGACAACAATACCACGTCATCAGAATATAACAGCGAATTTATCAGCCTCTGCCCAACATAATATACCTCCACCAATAACATCACTCAATCATTCAAAAATAGTGTGAATAGCAACGGGGAATACGCATCCCTGTTTTAATCCATTTCTGGTTTCAAAGTATTCTGTTAAGTTACCCTCCACGCCATGCCATACAGGAGACTTCGTATTTCTATATAGACTCCTCAACATCGCAATAAATTTAGTCGACACTCCCAATTCACTCAGTTTAAAAATAAAGCCTCTCTGTCCACACTATCGTAGCCCAAAAAGAAACAGTACAACTTCTTTGTAGGTCTATTCAACGTTTCCATTACTATATTGAATAGAACAAAATATTATCAGTAGCCGAATAACCTCTCCGAAAGCCACACTGATTCTCTTTAATAATCTTTTCTCTTTCCTCCCACAACTGCAACCTTCTCAGTAAAATAAATGAAAATACTTTAGCGACAGCATTTATAAAAGATATGGCTCTATAATTATTCACTTCATTAGTATCACCTTTTTTATGCAATGGAAATATATTGAACGTGGAAACCCTGTTGGTATCTGTCCACCTCTGACGATGGCATTGGAAAAAGTCAAAATAATCTCTTTGTGATTTTTTGACGCATTCTTGAAAAACTCAGCAGGAACTCTGTTATCACCTGGAGCCTTATTGTTGCGCATTGTCTTGAAGGCACTTTCCAATTCATTCATATCTATGTCTTTGTCAAGAGTTTGATCTTCAACATTCCTCGCCGCATAATATGTGACTACCCCGCAAACTGATCCAAACACTCGTCTGAAGTGTTCAACCCAATCCTCAGCACTCACAGTTCCCGAAATCTTGAACTCTCTACACTTGAATTTCTTTATCAGAGCCCACAAATCACTGGAATCCTTGACTCTTCTGAATTGTTCTTTTATATCGCTGTAATACGCTTGCCTTTTACTCTTACATAGCAGTTTGTATTCCTTTACTACCTTCATATAATTTTCTCTCACCTGCTCCGAATTTGATTTTCTAAACACATTCAATAGGCTGAACACTCGCTTTCTCATAACCGCACACTCTTTGTCGAACCACTTTTCTCTCCATCCTTCTCTCTTTCTATCAGGTTGGGCACATAATTTGCAGCTCTATATACAAGATTATTTAATACTTCATAAGTCTCTTCACTACTCTCGGGAAGACCATTTATTTCTCTACAAGCATTGGTGAGTTTAGATATATATTCATTCTTCCTCGCTTCCTTCCATTTCAACTTCGGTAAGAGTGGTAAAATTGTGCTCTCTCTTTCTAGAGTATCAACCGTGATTAGCGTAGCTTCAATTGGGAAATGATCAGATAAAAATTCTGGTACAATAGAAAATTTTCCAACTATTTGCGCTAATTCGACAGCCATGCAACATAGATCTATTACGGAATCCCCTCTGCCTATAAAAGTAAAGTCTCCCCACCTATCTCCACTTATCCTTCTATTCATAATGATGAAATTAAAAACCTCACAGAACTCCAATATTTTCTTACCTTTCATATTAATCACCTCATCCTTTGACTCTTGCTTATTACTCAGTGCATTTCCCGATTCTATTACATCTGTTAATTCCGACATGTCCTGTCCATTTCCTATTCTACCGTTGAAATCTCCAATTAAAATCATATTATTTCTATTATGCTCTTGCACTATCATAAACTCCTATAATGTATTAAATTCTCTCTCCCATTCCATGTCTCCTCCACCACTCAGGTAAATTGGAACTATATAATATTCATCCCGTTGTCCTGCATTCATGTGAATAACTTTCCTCTCAAGCGCATCGATTACCTTACAAAAACTCTCTATTCTTTTACTAATTTCTATTAACTTTCCTCCCTTTGCTCTACCTCAGTTTGATTCTCCAACTGCAAATTCCCAGTATAAATTGTAATCTGGAAAACAGTTTTCAAAATACAATTGCTTTCCTCTTTCAACAAACGTCTCCAATAGTACAAAAACATCATAATTACAAATAAAATTATATACTTGAACAATCTTACCACTTAATCCAGCCACATTGTACGCTACTATACTCAACTGTCCCTTCTCACACGGACTGACGGCGTTATCTCAGCGGTTGCGGTCTTCGTCCTCGCCGCCTCGCTCCTCCTCATCACACATGCTCCCGCTCACGGCCCGCATCACACTCTCATCGAACATGCTCCCGATCTTCTGCAGCCCATCCTCTCCCTCCGAGACCAGTCCATTCTCCTCATCCAGCGTGAAAACCCGACTTTTCATGATTAAACGATCCACTTCAACCGATACTCTCCTCTCACTCCCGGAACTTGTTTCTTCAACTCGCCAAGCACCCGGAAAAGCTTTGATCGTCGTTTTCTTGTGTCGAAAGCAAAGTCTTTATGAATCACAAACTGTGTACCCTTCAGCTTCCTACTGTTTCTCGTGATGAAATGGATGTCCTGATCGTCCGGAAAATGCGCAATGATTGGCCCGTTATCTATTTTCTTGCCCAATGCATGTGCACGATTAACCCAGGTACCTGCTCGTGCCCCCAAATGACTCACACAAAAGTCTTTGACAGTTCTCACGTAATCCACTGTTGCACATTCATATTTCAGCCCGCGAAAAATTATATTGTTCCTTCTCGATCTATTTTCAAAATTTTCCATCTTCCTGATTATGAGATTATTCTGAATTTTTTGAGCAACAATTTGATTTCTTAACTGTTAATTCTCGACAGAGAGTTTATTCACTTTTTCAATTAGACCATTTAAATCCACCTTTGTAGCTAGCAGCGCGAGTTTTTCATCCATAGCCTTACTAAACCGCTTTTCAAAACGGTCAAATAGTGATTCAATAAAGTCTGAGTTCACATTGCCGGAAGCTTTAACACTTGGGTCTGGAGCACGCTTTTTCTGTTCCATCTCTTCGAGCTCAGGCGAACTTTTAGCACGAGGACTCTTCTTAGCACTATCGTCCGGTGAAAAGTATTGTTAGATACTGTTCTTATTCATTCAGCTTCGAATATTTCGATTCACTTGAGAACAATTTCACAAATAAAAAAAAAATTGATAATTCAATTTATTACGAAAGAACTTTTAGCTCTAGGTCTCTTTTTAGCACTACCGTCTGGTGGATACTGTTTTTATTAATTTAAACTTTGAATATTTCGATTCACTTGAAAACAATTTCACAAATAAATAACAAATTGATAATTCAATTTATTACGAAAGAACGTTTTAGGTTAAACATGCACTAAATGAACCGATTAAGCACGACCCGTCCGGAAACTTGAGATAAGAGAGCAAAACAATTCTGCGACCGCTCCGTTCAACAGCTCACTATCAACTCCTAATTTGAGAACATACGATTTGAAATCGAAAAGTTGTCAGTTGTAATTGGGGAATGATTTTAAAAAACCAATACTTTTATTTTCCATAACTGTACTCATAAAAATAATATGATAATATATTTTATATTCAAATGAAACGTTTAGTTTTTAAATAAAAAAATATTTTGAGCCCCAAAATCCATTGGAGAGTTACCGAATTGCTTGATCAAGAGATTCAATTGATTGATGATAAAGTTCAATTGCGCCGTGAACATAGAGAATTTGATCTTCATCAAGTTCAAATGTTTGGAGACAAAAGTCGTGTTGCCAATACATACATAGAAATGATTCTCATTAATCATTCGTGAACAGTACAGGGGAAATAATTGAGGAGTTGGGTGGAAAAACGACCTGAGTCAAAAAATCAAGTTTTGTGTAAATTGAGTTTGAAATATTTAGTACACATCTTCATTATTTCATCAGAATGCAATATTCTTGCAAGTATTTGAACTTTATTGATCTTTTTATACTATTTTCAATGCTATTATTCATAATTAGCCAGTAATCCAAGGCTAACTGATATTAATTGATATAAGGTGTGTTGTCTCAGGTCGTTTTTCCATAACCCTGGTTGTTACATGTTCAGAGGTTCAATAAAATGATGAAAAACCCGTATCAAGAGTAGTGATAATGATAATATATTGCTCATGATATTGGATAATTAATAAGTAGGTAATAAAGATCTAAAAAATGTCATTTAGAAGTGAACAATTGAAGATGATATTTTCTTCTTGAACACGTTTCTTCCCATAATCAAGACTCTGGAATGTTACATGGTACTGTTCTGATTTTCGGGAAATTCATACACCCAATGCTTTCAGCATCGGATTCTTCTTCAGGAGCGTCTTCTTCATTATTTTCATCATCTAGAGGATAATTGGTTCCCTTGGATGTATTAATGATCTTCTTATACCATTCATTTGGTAGAGAGTTAGTTGGGAGGATATTTTTAATATTCTTTCCGAAGAATGGACATTGATATGTCCAAAGCTCCGCCAATTTATGTAGATGCATTACAATATAATCTTGTATAGTTATTCCAAATTGCTTTTTCCATATCATATACAGTTCAATAATTATTTTCTTAGTCTATATTATGTAAATTCATCTATAATTTTGCTGTATTGTAAGCTATTGTATATGAGTGTATAAGCCAGTATATACTGTAATCTACATAAGTACAAGTAATCTACAAAGTACTCAATCAATCAATCAATCATCAATCAATCAGCTTCTTCTTTTGTAAGAAAACAAAATAAGGATTTCACTGGCTGCTGGCTCACAGCTTGTCAGCTGAATAATTTCGGTTTGCCACACAAACAAAAATTTTCACAACTCAATCATTTTTCAAGATACAACAACATTTTATGTACCAATCTGTTCAGAATTTAATGGCGGATAGAATGAAGCGTGTTGCGGAAAAACGACACGAGTGGCCTCGGGTCGTTTTTCTACCCAGCTCCTCAATTTCACAATTGAAAATAATAATTTCACACATACAAAGCCTATGGAATACTGTGTACGTAGTACAGTATCCTTTCCTGCTCAAATCAAACCTGTACTGTAGGCTACAGAAGAGTCACGACATGTCAATTGGAAAATTTTCTCATTTTCAAATGTCTGCTCATGATATGATATCTTCTCATTTACATTTGACGATTTCTCAAATACAATTCACTACTCTCAATTACATGTGTGATGACTTCCTAAATACAATTGACTATTCTCATTTAGGCTACATCTGACATTCTCTCAATTACAAGTGACTATTCTCAAATACAATTGATACTTTCTCAAATTAACTTTTCACTTTCTCAAATAAAATTGGAAAAGGTGTTGTGACTACTATTT